>NC_061121.1:110520524-110521635 GCF_002878395.1 Capsicum annuum
CCACGGCACCTCCCCTTGAATGCGCCGCGTCAACACATCCATCACCAACGCAAACAAAAAGGGACTAAGAGTAGATCCCTGATGCAATCCTGTCAGGACAGTGAAATGCTCTGAGTCTCTTCCCTCCGTCCTCGCCTGGGTTTTCGCTCCATCATACATATCCTTAATTACTCTGGTATATGCCAGCGGTACTCCACTCACCTCCAAGCATCTCCAAAGCACCTCCCTGGGGACTTTGTCGTATGCCTTCTCCAGATCGATAAACATCATGTGCAGATCCTTCTTCTGCTCCCTATACTGCTCCACCAACCTCCGCACCAGGTGGATTGCCTCCTTCGTCGAGCGGCCGGGCATAAATCCGAACTGGTTTTCCTAAATAGACACTATCCGTCTCAGCCTCACCTCAACCACTCTCTCCCAGATCTTCATAGAGTGACTCAATAACTTAATCCCCCTATAGTTATTGCAACTCTGAATGTCCCCCTTATTCTTATAGAGAGGGACCATGGTACTCCACCTCTACGCCTCGGGCATCTTTGCCGTCCTGAAGATTTCATTAAACAATCCAGTCAACCACCTTACACCAGCCTCTCTAACGAACTTCCAAAACTCCACTGGTATCTCATCCGGCCCCGTCGCCCTACCCTTTCGCATCCTGCGGACAGCCTGTCTAACCTCTTCTACCTTAAAACGTCTACAATAGCTAAAATCCCGACACTCCTCTGAGTGCTCCAGTTCCCCTAACACAATAGCTCTATCCCCTTCGTCATTCAAGAGCCTATGAAAATACGACTGTCATCTCTTCTTAATATGGCCGTCCTCCACCAACACTTTACCATCCTCCCCCTTAATGCACCTCACCTGATCGAGGTCACGACCCTTCCTCTCCCTAGCCTTAGCGAGTCTAAACAACTTTTTCTCCCCTTTTTTCTCCTGTAACCCTGCATACAAGCTCTCAAAAGCGGCCGTCTTAGCTGCCGTGACTGCTGACTTCGCCTCCTTCCTCGCTAGCTTGTACTCTTTCCTGTTTACCCGCCTCTCCTCTTCGTCCTTACTTTTCACCAACTTAGCATACGCCCCTTTCTTGGTCCCCACTTTCTTCTCCACCTCT
>NC_061121.1:110524635-110556393 GCF_002878395.1 Capsicum annuum
GCCGTGACTGCTGACTTAGCCTCCTTCCTCGCTAGCTTGTACTCTTTCCTGTTTACCCGCTTCTCCTCTTCGTCCTTACTTTTCACCAACTTAGCATACGCCCCTTTCTTGGTCCCCACTTTCTTCTCCACCTCTTCATTCCACCACCAATCCCCCTGATGGTGCCCGGCCCGGCCCCTAGAAACACCCAATACCTCACTTGCATTCTCCCTGATGCACCTTGCCGCCCTGTCCCACATACTATCCACGTCCCCCCTACACTCCCACACCCCCATTCCTTCCAACCTCTCCCCTATCTCCCACGCATTCACTGGCGTCAGGCCGCCCCACTTAATTCTAGGTCTACACTCCTTACTCCTCCTCTTTCTATTCTTCTTTATACCCAAATCCATAACCAAGAAAAATTTCAACTACATACTCCAATTTCACGGGAGTCTTATGACCCTCCTAAACTGTTTAAAATCAAAATTATTACACCCATAAAAGCCAACAACCACATCTTTATTGACGGGTGAACTTCACACGTTTTCACCCGTCAAATTTTTATTTTCTTTTAAAAAAATAATTATTCTTTCCCCTTATCTTCCACCATGTTCAGTTTTACAAATTCAAATCAAAATTTCATCATCCAAATGAAATATCAAGATTCTTGAATCATCACCTAATCTATATCATCAGATCAAATCGAGTGTAGTGAATAACTGAATCGTATTAAATCATTTGACTTGTGATTTAGAAGAGAAAGAGAAGCGATTTCTGCGACGACGATGGCTAATGGAGTGGTGGTCATGGGTGAGATGAGATCAACAATTTGAATTAGAGGATTGCCTTGGATTGAAGTGTGGTGAAAGATAACGTGTTATTGGTAATACAATATTATCTTAAAGATTCTTGATTTTTCGATGTTTGATTCTTAATTCTTAAAATTTAGGCAAGATTTTGGGGAAATTGGGCAATGAAAAAAGAGAAAAGGCTAAAAATTTATACGGGGAAGAAAATGGAGGAAGATGAAGAAATTAAATGGTGGAACTAGTGGAAAATGGCGGTGGCTGCGGTGACGGCATTGGTAGGATGATGGTGGAGAGATTTTGGATATGGCGGAGGGAAGAAGAAAGAAATTATACATACATATATATATATATATGAAATATTACAAATAAAGTTTTAATATTTTTTGGTGCTCACTTTCTCAAGAGAGTGAACTACACTCTCTTTGCCACATAAGCCTTTATATATATATCAAATAAAGTTTTAATATTTTTTGGTGCTCACTTTATATATATATATAAGAAATATCACAAATAAAGTTTTAATAATTTTTGGTGCTCACTTTAATGGTGTAATATTTTCAATTTTAAATAATTTAAGGGAAACATAGGATTCTCGTGAAGTTGGAGTGTGTGGTTGAGATTTCAAATATAGGCTGGGAGGATCTTAGATCATTTTCTCAAACTATGGTATGAAAAAGACGTACTTTTAAAAGATGAATGTGTAAAGAATTGCCCATATACTTTTTAAAATGGACAAATAGGCAACGAAGCTAAGATAGTACATATAAATAAGTTGAATTGTTGGATATATAATTAAGGATAAAACATAAAGAAAAGAGATTTTTTTCTTCTTGAAAAAACAAACCTAGGCAAATTATACTACTCTTTTTTAAGGAAAGAATATTATTTATATATAAAAACTAGTTGAACAAAACATTAGTTAGAGTAGATAATACTTAAACTACCTAACTTCAATAGATTACTACATGCATTGGTAGAGACTTTCTTAAAGAGTAAAGAGCCCTTCTTTATCTTGTTGAAGCTCAGCTGATACAAAAATTGGTGAAATGGACAAAAATACTCGATTTTTAGCTGTGCTGCTTTCTTTGTTGGGCCAAAATATTTGCCAGTTGATTGCCTTCTCTAAAGTTGTGATGGATTACTGGATTTTTCAATTTCTTTAATCAGTACATGCGTTAACATATTAGATTGTTAAATATAGCATATGCATGCATTGTTTATAAAGTTAATCACCTCTATGGAGTTCAAAGATAGTGTATCGCCATGTTCGACTGCTTTTGCAAGACCAAACAAGGGGAATTTGAATTCCATTTAGTATGGGTAGAAGCATGTGCCTTTGAATGGAAGTTCATCACTGGGGAATAGGAACATGCAGTTAGTTTTGATGATTGACAAAGTGAATTCGATTTGAAAAAATGTAATCGTTAATCACCAGACTAGGGAATAGGTCCTCGAACAACTTTGCAATAAATAACTATGAACGATAAAGAACAAAAGGCTGAAAATAGATGGCACATACAAGATTTACGTGGAAATCTCCTTACTTGAGGGAGTAAAACCACGACCTACCTCGTAGGATTTCTCAACCACTTCACTATCTTCAAGCAACGATAAATAAAGGCTCCGTAGTTGCAAGAATTAAACTCTTAATCGTTAAAAATATTGCAACATCTCTATTACAAGACTCAATCAGCAATAACTCTATTTCTACCAGTTGAAACGACTAACTCTAGTCGACTCAATATACAGACTAACTCTAGTCTTCAATTGTCAACTAACTGTAGCTAACATTGTTGAGATTTGTGAGAAAAGAACATTACAACCAAACCTACAACAACTTTACTAATGAGAGCAGGTTTACACTTTCAAGACCACAAAAACAAAGACTCAAATACAACCAAAACTCATAACACAATAAGTTTGATCAAGCAGGTCCCAGTTGTGGTGATCAGGTTTACACTTTCAAGACCACAAAAACAAAAAATCAAATACAACAAAAACTCATAACACAATAAGTTTGATCGAGCAGGTCCCTATTATGGTTGAGGGTGTGCTATGCTATGATTCAAGAGATAGCTTTCTTTTTTTTGTGTGGAAAAACTAGGTTTTCCCCCCATTATTATGCATATATATGACACATGAAAAACCTAGGACTCTTCTCAGTGATTGAGGTAAAAAAGATTGTTGTACCTCTGCCACCGCGACCACCAACTTTATGCCAAAAAAGTACACACTATAGCTGTATTGCTAACTTTCCAAGAGGTGAACAACCACTGAAAATAGTCCCTGGGAATATGTAGTCATCATCAGAAGAGTTTCTGTAGCTTCGTAGGGACAAGATCCCCACGATAGATTGTCTATCATCAAAATTGATAACTTAACATTTCTCCCTTTTTGATGATGACAAAGTTATATTCCATGTTCCCTTAATTGTAAGAAACTATGGGTCTATTGCATGTTCCCCCTCAGACAAATACTACATGTTCCCCCTAAAACAAATACTTACCCTCCTATATCACCTGAGAACCTATTGTTCCCTCAACCAACCAGTTCCTATGTCCCCCCTGAGAACCTATTGTTCTCTCAACCAACCTATTCCCTTTCCTTACACAGGACTCATATTTTCCCCTTTTGGAATCATTAAGGAGAAAAAATAATAAATCAAGCAAAACAAATTAATAATACATTAAGTCATGGACACTGAGGTGTATAACAAAAGAGTAAGACAAAGAAAGATAATATCATCAAAATACTAATATTGACTATCCCCAACGAAGAAAGCATCATACAACATAATCAACAAAAAGTAATAAAAACCAAGATATGGAGCAAATGTCGCAGACCCAAGAGACAAAAAGAGAGCAAACACCATATGAATAAGAGAATGGTATAGGTAAAATATAAGGGGACCAGGTAGACATGACTAAGAGGAGGAATAGAGAAATTAATGAAGAAAAAGAGTCATGAGCTCAATTTCTGCGGCATGGTTCTTCAAGAGATATTGGGTCAAATCCTCAACCTTGGCTTCTGATGCAGTAATTTTTGCCTTTAAAACATCATTCTTAGCACGAAACACCTCACCAGTACTAGGTCTCTCTACATTAGCTTTATGAAGAGCTACCTTTAAACTAGTAATGTCAGCATCCTTTTGGGACAAAAGAGCAAATGCATCCTTGAATTTGCCAATCAATCTAGTCTATACTGCAATCAACTCAGAAACAACAGACTTGGATTTAAACCCACCTTTTTGTGCAACACATTAGTTATCCTCCAAAGTAGATAGAGTGAACATCTGTTTGGAAGACCCCTTATCTCCAAGAGTATAGGGTACGTTGAAGTACTCAAACACTATATTTAACAGAAACAGCTAAGCCAACCTATATTTTCCATCCTTCGCATTCATTACCTTATGCATGTATTCTATTATGATAGCAGGGAAGTGTACATTTTTAAACTTGGTCAGAGACTCCATCAGAAAAAAATCTGCGTTTGGAAGAGCAGTATGTTTTTCAGTTTGAGCAAGAAGAGCTTTGTTCACTAATTTAAACAACTAAAACTTTCCTGTAAGAGACTTTTTGATCACATTTGTGATGATCAAATCATCTAAATTTCCAATATATTTGAGAAGCTTCTTAAACCCAGACTCATCTTTTAAGGACCTGAACACTTCAGTGGGTACTCCAAGAACCTCCCCAAGTATGTCTTCATCCAGTGCAATGTTAACATTATGTACTTGAGAGGTTAAGTACAAGGCATCCTAAAAAAAGGTCAAATCAATCATTATAGAATGCAGGACTGGAACTAGATGCTCTAACAAATGTCCCTATTATTAAAAGGTTACAGTATTGATTACTTCTATCATCCCAGGGAGATCAGTAATATCAGGATCAAAGACACACCCACGCAACACCTCTTGCACCTTTAGGATTTTTTACTGCTCTTCTCGGGTGAGCACGATCACAGTTCATTTGGACTTGGAATATTTTTCACTAGGACCAGGTCCTTTTACCTGCACATAGAGCTTTTAGAGGCTATGACAGAAGTGAGAGTGGAAGCAGGTCACTCCACATCCTGTGCAACTTTTCTCTTTTGTTTGGCCCTAATAATAAGACCTTTTTTCTTGACCAAAACTTTTTTCCCTCTCATTTTTTTAAAAGTTGTTATATCATTATATAAAGCTTTGGTGCGATGGTTAGAGATACTTTATACAACATCATTATGAATACTTTCATCCGTGTCATGATCCAATCCTTCTACATCCACCACTGCTTCAGGTGATACATCACCTCAGCAATAAACCATTTTATCAGTATCTTCTTTTTTTGGTGTTATGTTTGTTTTTTGGGTAAGGCAACCTCCAACATCCATTGGGAGCTCCATCAAGTCCCATATACTTTAATAGGTTTGGCTACTTATCTCAAAGTTAAAGATAATCTTTATTTCTTAACTTCACAACACAGAGTTCTATTGTCATTATCAATCTTCTCAATATCTTTATGGTTTGCATCTTCTGAAGGCTCATTATTTTGATGCCTTGTCATAAGTGACCCTGGAGTGTTATCCCACAGAGGATGAGGTGAGAGTCATGGTGTCCACTAGGAAATGGAAACACCTATTTTTTTCTAACACTTTTAGTTAACTCTTCACTTAAGGTAGTCAGACCCTGCACCACCATAGCTTCACTAACTTCTAGAATGTTAGAAGATGTACCCTCACTCATCAGGAAAATCTCCATCAAATATGTGTTCATCAATAGAGTGCCTTTCATAAATGACCACAGTAGCATGTACCTCAGACTGAACTCCTTAGTGTTGAGTTTCGATTAGAGGTTCTAAAGGATTGGGTTAAGAACTGGGTACACTATCAGACGAGGATTGAGTAGCATCAGAGATCGGAGTTATAGGAGTTTTGGTGGCTACATCTTTGCTAACCACCAATAAAGATATAAATGAGAAATTATTCTCAGTTCTTGAAGACACTGATAGGATAACATTTATTATAGGAAAAAGAGAGTGATTTTAACGTTGCAAGAAGATTATGAAGATTAAGATCAAATAGAGATGAGGGAGATGCAGTAATCGATATCTTGTGTTCATTCAAGAATGGAGAGGGGTGAGATGATTGTAATATTATGGAATCATTACTTAGAGATAATTTTAAGAAGAGAGAAAAAAGTTGTGAGTGCAATAGGGAACAGATAGGATTGAAAGGTTTGTGAGATGAATAAAGAGTCAAAATTTGATGTTTAAATAGATGAGAAAGAGAATGGTTCAGATTTGAACGGATGGGTGCAAAGTAATATGTTCGGTTGAATGGACGTGGCGATTGAACTTAAATAAGGTTTTGCAGTTTTTTGGGCAGGTGGGAAAACATGTGGCATGCCTAACTAGATTTTTCAAAACTTCTCATTAAAAATTAGTGTATGATACTAACCTTAGAAGGGACCTGTTATGAGTTTGAATATTAGTGTCTGAGTCTATCCCATCTCTATTTTGATCTCGATTAATTACCACAGGTGTATATCTACAAAGATATGAGACTAAGTTAGACAAACGTAAATTTAGTTCACATAGATACCTACTTACCAAATCATAGTTATAATTTAAGGAAGAAAGAGACCCAAAGTAAGAAGAGTCAGTTCAACTTCATAAGTCCCAACTTCATGCAATTTCTTTCGAACTGGTCCCTGTTGAGAGCTTTGGTGAAAATACTTATGATTTGATCTTCAGTGTTATTGAAAACCATTTTGACTAAACCTTTCTTTACATTGTTACTCAGGAAATGACGCCTGATATCAATGTGTTTGGTTTTCTTGTGTTGAACTGTATTTTTGGCCATATTCACTGCACTAGTATTGTCAAAAAATAAGAGAACACATTCCAATCAAATTCCAGAATATTTAAGTTGTTATTTGATCCAGAGAAGTGAGCACAACATGATGCAGCTGCTACAAACTCTGCCTCAGCTATAGAAAGAGACACAAATTTATGTATCTTAGTATCCCAAGAGATTAAGGATGATCTTAGAAAGTGATCCATTCCTGATGTATTTTTTGGTCAACCAGGTACCCTGCATAGTTTACATCAGTATATCCAACTATATCAAAACTATCACAACAGGATAGAAGAGGACTGGGTCGGGGGTTCCCTTGAGATATCTGAGAACCCTTTTAGCATCCTTCAAATGTGATTTCTTTAGACATACTTGGAATTTTGCACACATGCCCACACTAAAAACTATATCAGGTCTGCTAGTAGTTAAGTAGAGCAATAAAATAATGATTACTCTATACATAGTCTCATTCTCAAAGGGACAGGGTTCATCCAAGTATATTTTTTAGTAAGTTCCAATAGGAGCATCAATGGGTTTAGCATTCTCCATATGAAATCATTTCAATAGCTCTTTTAGATACTTTTGTTGATAAATTATAGTACCATTTGCTCCTTGCTTGATCTGCAATATCGAGAATTCAGGGAAAATTCAACTCTTTCTTTATGCTCATTTCAAACTCACTTTCAATTAGTTTTGCAAACTCATCACATAAGGAACTGGTTGTGGCCCCAAAAATGATATCATCTATATACACTTACACAATCAACAAATTTCTTCCCTTGGCCTTTAAGAAAAGAGTGTTGTCAATCTTTCCTCTTTTAAATTCATTATCCAGTAAAAACTTGGATATCTTTCATACCAGGCCATAAATTCTTATTTTAAACCATAGAGTGTTTTATCTATCTTAAACACATGAAGTGGATAATAATTATTCTCAAATCTAGGAGGTTGCTTTATATACACTTTTTCCTTTAGTATCCTATTCAGAAAGGCCCTCTTTATATTTATCTGGTACAATTTGAACTCTATATTTGAAGTAAAGGCAATGAGTATTATAATTTCTTAGCTGCTGGTGCTTTGATTTCATGGTAGTCTATCTCTTTTTCTTGATTGTATCCCTGCACTACAAGTCTTGCCTCATTTTTAATAGTATTTCTGTATTTATCAACCTTGTTTTAATAAACCCACCTGGTTCGAATAATGGTTCTGTCACTATGTTTGGTCAGGTGTCATACCTTACTCCTTTCAAATTGATGAAGCTCTTCTTGCATGGCATTTATCCAATTAATATCCTTTAGTGTTTATTTCATATTTTTGGGCTCAATCTGAGATAAAAATGCTGAAAAAGCACACATATTTCTAACTTGATTCCTAGTATGCATCCCTGAATCCAAGGGAGAAGGAAGATTATCAAGAGGATGAGAGGACTGATGCTTTCAGCTTGATCTTTGTTGAAAGGATTGAAATTGACAAGTATCGGTTCACTCTGAAATATATCCTTGAGGAGGCTATTGCTCTACAGAGATTGAACTTGGGTCAGGATCAATTTGTGAGAATTAGGGTGAACTAGGTTCTTGAGAATCTACATCATCACTTCTGTCTTCTTGAGGGGAACAAGGTTCCTAAGCATCTGTAGTATCACTCCTATCTACTTCCAACCCTTCCTTACTGACTGAATCTCTTTCAATTTGAAATTTTTTTCAAGCTCTGCATTATTTTGAACCTGTACTTCATTCAATTCTCCAGATTCATCAAAAATCATGTGCACACTTTCTTCCACACACTAAGTTCTCTTGTTGAAAATTCTGTAGACTTTTCTATTTGAGGAATATCCTATAAAAATTCCTTTATCACTTCATGGATCAAATATTCCAAGGTCATCTTTCTCATTATTCAACACAAAGAACTTACATCCAAAGGCTTTGAGATAGCTTATATTAGGATTTCTTTTGTCCATCATCTCATATGGAGTCTTCTCAAGTAGAGATCTAATAAGACACCAATTGATCACATAACAAGCAATGTTAATAGCTTCAACCTAAAAGAGCTTAAAATTCTAACATCTATCAATATGGTTCGAGCAATATCTATTAGGGTTCTATTTTTCCTTTCAACAACACGATTTTGTTGAGGTGTTCTTGGAGTAAAAAAGTTATGTTTGATTACAAACTTATCGCAAAATTCATTAACCTTGGAATTGTTAAATTTTGTCCTATGGACGGACCTGATCCCAATAATCTTGTCATTTAACTTCTTTTGTACCTTCTTAGCAAAAGTTACAAAGACTAAAAATGTTTCCTCCTTTTACCAAAAAAATATGGTCCAAGTAAACATGGAACAATCATCACCAACTACTAGAATGTACCTTCTTCCTTCTGTACTTGCAATCTTGACTGGTCTAAATAGGTTTATATGAAGCAGTTCTAGAGGTCTTGATATGCTCACTTGTTTTTTATGTTTAAAGGAGGACCTGGTCTGCTTTCCTTTACACAAGCATCACACGTTTTGTTAACAACAAATTTCAACTTTGGCATACCCTGAATCAGGTCTTTGGTTACCAATTTATTTAGAAGAGAGGAACTAACATGTCCCAACCTTCTGTGCCATAAATTTGTAGTGTCATCTACTCACTAAGGCAAATACAATCCTTATCATAACACAATCCTATGTCATATATATATTCATATTCCTACTTCTTCATTCTGTGAGAATTATTTTACAGTTTTTAAGACTTGTAACTATACATTTGTCTGATATGAATTTTATTTTATTTTCCTTGTTCTAAATTAAGAGACACTAGGCAAGTTGTATTTGAGACCGTCAACATAGTGCACATCTTAAATTGCATGATTGAGATTCTTGTCAATCTTTCCAACACTAATAATGAATTATTTCTTTCTATCACCAAAGTATACACTACCTCTTTTATGGGCTTTGAGCGAGAGGAAATCTTTAATTCTTCCAGTCATGTACTTGGAGCAGCCATTATCCATATACTAGAGGTGACTATTTTCCTTTGCTTACCTTGCACATATGTTCAATTGTTAGTCTTGGGAATCTATTTTAATTTGAGTACCCAATAAGGAGACAAAGGGAAATGAGATTTTTTTTGGTCCATGCAAGTAGATCGATAGTTTTGATCTTTGAACCAGTCATTTTGCTATGATACTCAGATTCAGAAAAATCATTCATCTTTCTAGCAATAGTAAATTTGTTGGACAAGAGTTTTTCAAATGTCCATTTCTACCTTAGTGAGTACATAAAACATTATTTACCATAAATACATATTTGATGCAAGGATTATATGGAGAATTAGTCTTCGAAAACCAAGACCCACTCCATCATTGGATCTTTGACAGTGAGATTATCCAGAACTTGAGAGGAAGTAGTCCACTTAAGTAACTTGTCAAGATCAGCCTTGATCCAAACTAGGTCTCTCTCAAGATTTGAGTTCCTCTCTAAGGAGATAGTTAAATCCAATTAACACTTGATCAGTTTCTCCTCAAGCTCAAATTGGATTCTACTACCTTCACTTTTTCCCTTTTCACCAGACTTGGCTATTTCTTTAATTTTCTCATTCAACAAATTACTTTTAAAAGACACTGACTGATATTTCTATTGTATTTATGAGATTCTCAAACAAACTAATTTTTTTTACTTTAAGATCATCAAGATTCTTATTTAACAGGTCCGTTTATTTAGTAAAATCACACAATGTTAATTAAAATAATTACAAGGGATATCAGTTCCTTAAGAGTGTAATCCTTAAGGTTATCTTTGATGTCCAAAATTGTTACCTTGTCATCATCCTTAGATGTGTAAATAATATCAAAAAGAGAGTCATAGATTTGATATTCATATTCTATCCTTATCATCAAGGCATCCTCAGACTTTTCTGATGTCTTTGATTCATTGAAGGAGTCACACCAAGCTACAAGATCCTACTTAACAACTTTTCAGCTTCAACGCATCTATTAATCTTTCAAGGATCTGGTTCTTCTTCTTACTGTCTACACCAACCATGACATAATTTTTGTATTCAACTTTATGCAGAGGACATTTCTTGATAAAATGACTAGGCTTGCCACATTTGTGACACAAGTCATTTCCATTGGAGTATCTTCTATAATTTTCTCTTCATGGAAAACCTACATTCCTTCTCACTATCTTCAAAAATCTTTTAGTGATATAAGTAGTGTCTTGATGAGTGGAAAATTCGCCACTCATTTATATTTAAAATTGAGCACACTATGATGAAATAATCTTGTATACGAGGCTATTATCTACTAAACTATGCTAAGTTCCAATGCAGGTGATCTTGGAAGAAATCTGATGGATACGAGCTGATACAAAGCAGGAACCTGAATAAACCCTCAGGTACCACGATCGCATCCTGATGGTCGCTATCTCAGTCAATTAATGGAAGTCAGCCAACAACATCGTACAAGGATGCCACGCAATTATAGAAGCACTGCGATTAGAAGACAGTGATCGCAATTGATCGGGAATTTTTCAAGGGTAAAATTATAAATCTGCACAACTAAATCCCACAACAAAAAGGGCAAAAACCTTGGACATTTTCCATCATCTAGAATAAAAAATTCAGAGAAAGAGAGGATAACACACTTGAATTGATGAAGAGAAACAATTGTGTATTGAATTCCAAGTGAAATTTTAGTTGAGAATTGGATTTAAAGCTTGGGTGTAATCTTATTTTTTTTCTTCAATGGGTGATTCAAATGCTAATTTGGGTAAGTTTCTTCTCTTTAAATTCATGAGTAGCTGAATTCTCATCTTGGGGTTATGCTTTAATCGGGTGTTAATATGTATGGGTGTTGACTGGTAGTTTTAATTCATAGTTAATGGTGTTGGTTTTTACTATTACTCTTTGTTTGAAGTGATAATTATGGGTGAAAACCCCAATTTCCTTGGATCCTACATTATCCTTAAAAGCGGGATGTGGGTGATGAGTAATTTTAAACAACAAATTGATTTTTGATTTTTTTTAGCATTGTCTTAGAAATAAGGATATTATATGGATTTGCTATGTTCATAGGCATTATCATAAAAATAGGGATGCCATGTTGAGGTATTGGGTTGATGAATTTATCACACTCATGAGGTGTTTGAAAGAATCCTTGAGTGAAATTTTAGTGTTTTGTTGAAAGACGAGCACTAAAACCCTTAAACCTAGCCTATCCTAGAATCATTAACTAAAATTGGGACTACCTTTTAACTACCCATACATGAATTACCCCTAGAATGGTACAAACCCAAGAACTCTCTTTATTGGTTTTGCTCATCACTTGGTTGCTCTTATATTAGTGTTGTAGTGAAATTTTGTTCAACAAACATTTAAAATGAGTTCGCATTCCTTGTGGATACGACCCCGACTCTTGTTAGGTTTCTATTGTCAATGACCGCCTTACACTAAAACAATGGTGTAAGTTACACGTTATCAAAAATGACACTGTTGCTGGGGAGTGAAACTTTTTTTTCACTTGTGTGGTGTTGCTAGTAAATTTGGGATCACCCATATGTCTTTAATTATATGGTTTGTGTTTTTGATTTGTTAGGTGATTTTCATAGTAATCACGACACCATGAGAAATAATGGGAGAGATGATGTCTCTTTTCATGGACATATAGGATACATGGATCATCTTAAAAGTGTGGGGCATGCTTGCACCATCCGCATCCCACCGGCTGAGTGAAATGAGGTATTCCATGTCACGGGTGTAATGCTCCACATGTTACAAACAAAAGGCTTATTTGGGGTCTAACCTAACGAATATGCAAATCTCCACTTGACAAACTTTATTAAGGTATGTGACCCATTCGATATTTCTCATATCACTCAAGAGTCCATTTGATTGAGGCTTTTGTCATTTTCTTTAATGGGTGAAGCGATTTTATGATTGAGATCTCTACCCACCGGTTCTATTACATCTTGGGTCGAACTTATGGAGGCCTTTTTGGATTGATATTTCCCCCTTCTAGAATGCTACCACTAAGTGACAAAATAATAAATTTTCGTTAACTTAGTGGTGAGCTCTTATTTGATGTATGGCAAAGGTTCAATGACATCCTCATGCAATGCCCAGGCCATGAAGTGCCAGACATGATGATTCTCTAAATATTTTACTGAGCATTCAATTAATCAAATAAAGTTGCGGTTGAAAACACATCCGGGGGATACAAGTGACAAGCCTAGCTAAAGGTTGGCATATAAGAGATGTCGAATATTAAGGTACCTTATGGAGTAGCATCGAATGTGTTGAATTAAGTGACAAGGCTAGCTAGAGGTTGGCATACAAGAGATGTCGAGGTGCCCGAGTGGTCTTCCTCTGTATCTTTTATGGGCCAAGATCAAAGGAGAAAATATGATGAGAGAGATGCAAATATGATCAAGGTAAAGACACAACTCGAGTTTCTTACTAGACATGTGATGGGAGCTTGTATTGTGGTAGTCAATGTCATATCCTCTAAAGATACTATGAGGTATGAAGATGTGTAAAAAGAGGATCTTAATGAAGAAATAAGATATTTGTCAAATAATTTGGGGGGTTCCCACTTTGCCAATCAAATGCAAGATTGGAATCAATGTAGGAACAATCAATTAAGGTCCATAAATAAAGATATCTTAGCCCGAATCTTAATGAGAGTAGAAGGGACCAAAAAGATGATAAGGAAAATGAGAAGTGATATTTCTAGATTGCACCAAACGGTGGCTTCCCATTCAATATCCATCAAGAAATTAGAGACACAAGTGGACCAAATAATGACTTAACTCAATGTTACACAAAAAGAAGGGCAACCTAGTGATGTGGTGATTAGTCCAAGATGCTTACATCGAGGCCATCGTCACTAGGAGTGGACGATCTCTTGGTGAAAATGCCAATGATGAGCCAAGTGATGGACAAGCAAATATAAAATAAAAACAGTTGGATAATTTAAGTGGCGAGTCCCCTAAGTCCAATAATGAAATTGATGTACCCTCAAAGATTATGGAAGAAAAAGGTGATAGAGAAAAGCCTCTTAGAGCGGTTAAGGATGATGATCCAAAAATGAATAAACATCAAACTGTCCCACTGCCACCAATTAAAATTCCTCCTTCATTCCCACAAAGTCTAAAAAGAGAGATGATAATGCCACGTTCAACAAGTTTATTAAAAATTTGAGCAACATATCCATCAATATCCTATTGATAGAAGCTTTGCAAGAAATGCCGAGGTATGCCAAATTCATGAAAGACTTGGTTTCTAAAAAAAGGAGTTGTGAAGTACAAAACCATAGAGGTGACTCATAATTGTAGTGCTATCATATCAAGCACAATTGCATTAAATAAAGAAGACCCAGGTGCATTCACCATCCCATGCATCATCAAGATGTTCAAATTTGCTAAAATATTGTATGATCTTGGGGTAAGTATCAACTTGATTTTGTTTGTCATGTTTTATAAGTTAGGGTTGGGTACTCCTAAACCTACATCCATGAGGCTACTGATGGCTGATTTCTCCATCAAAACACCCATTGGGGTGATATATGATGTGTTGGTGAAAGTCGACCGATTTATATTTTTGGCCGACTTTGTTGTTCTCAATTGTGCGATGGATCATGAAGTTCCTATCATTATTCGTAGACCTTTTATAGCCACCATAAAGGCATTGGTCGATGTGGATTGTGGTGAGATGAAATTTAAGGTAAATAACGAGGAGGTCACTTTTAATACATGCAAGGCCATGAAGCAACCTATGGATTTACAAATTATATCGGTGATTAATGTTATTGATGATTAAGTGATGAACACAATTGATGTGGATCTTGTAATGACCCTTTATTGGGTGTATTTTGGAACTTTGGAAGTAAAGAAATTGAAGGGTATGATGAGGTAGTTGCTTCATTGACAAGTCTTGGATCTTACATTAAAAATTAGGCCAAATTGGATCTTGGCTTGAAAAATTGTGAAAGTTCACTCACCAATCCATCCATTATTGAACCTCCTCAACTTGAGTTAAAACTATCGCCATCTCACACACAGTATGTATTCTTGGGAGATCACAACACATTACCAATTATTGTCATGAGTGATCTCGAGCCTTACTAAGTGGAAACCTTAAAAGATATAGTGAAGAAATTCATTCGTGCCATCGGATAGATGATTGCGGATATTATAGGCATAGCTCTTAGTATTTGTTCCCATAATATCAAACTAGAGAAAGATCATGTCCCAAGTATGGAACATCAAAGGAGGCTCAACCAACTAATGTAAGAGATAGTGAAAAAAAAATCATAAAGTTGCTTGACGGGGAGTCATCTACCCAATCTCGAATAGCACATGGGTGAGTCTGGTGTAATGTGTACCAAGAAAGGGTGGAATAATAGTAGTACAAAATAATAATAATGACCTTATCCCCATCCGTCATGGGGTGGAGAGTGTATGTGGACTACCACAAGTTGAACTCTTGTACCGAGAAGGACCATTTCCCAATGCCCTTTATGATCAAATGCTAGATAGGCTAGACGATCGGGGTGGTATCTCTTTCTTTATGTCTACTCAGGGTACAACAAAATATGTATTACCCTAAAAGATCAAGAAAAGACAATATTTACTTTTCCCTATGGCACGTTCGCATTTAAGCGCATGCCTTTTGGATTGTGTAATGCTCCAAAAATGTTTCAACAATACATGCTATCTATCTTCATGGATATGGTGGAAGATTCGATGAAGGTGTTCATGGATGACTTCTCCATCATAGGGGATTCATTTGAGTTATGTCTTGCTTACTTAGGCAAAGTTCTTGAAAGATGTGTGGAAACCAACCTAGTTTTGAATTGAAAAAAATGGCACCTCATGATTAAGGAGAAAATTATGCTCAGCTATAAAATATAGGGGAATGATAGCCAAGTGGACCAAGTAAAAGTCTAAGTGATTGCCAAGTTGCCTCCTCCCATATCTGTAAAGGGTGTGAGAATCTTCCTTAGTTATATGAGTTTTTATAGACGTTTCATCAAAGATTTCTCAAATATTGCACACCCATTGTGCAAACTCCTTGAAAAAAGAGGCAAAATTAGAGTTCAATAATGAGTGTTTGAAGGCATTTAACCATCTAACAGAGCTTCTTATTTAGGCCCCTAATATTGTTGCCTCAGATTGGTCTTCGCCCTTTAAACTAATGTGTGACGCAAGTGATGTTTCTCTAGGTGCAGTGTTAGGCCAATGAAAAGAGAAGTTGTTCCATCCAATCTATTATGGAAGCAAATTATTGAATGATGCCCAACGTAAATACATGGTTACAGAGCAAGAATTATTGGTAGTGGTGTGTGTTTTTGAAAAATTTTGCACTTATTTGTTGGGCACGAAAGTGGTGGTGCACATAGATCATGCCGCTCTTAAATACCTCATGGAAAAGAAAGAATCTAAACCGCACTTGATTAGGTGGATCTTACTCTTGCAAGGGTTTGAAGCTGAGGTGAAGGATCGAAAGGGTTGTGAAAATCAAGTGGTCGACCATCTTTCCCATCTTGAAAATAATCATGAGAAGTGAGGGTGAGATTGAACTCGATGACACCTTTCCTAATGAGCTATTCATGTCAATCTCGGGAAATATTGGACTGTTGTATGTACATTATGATAATTATGTAGTTAGTGGTGTAATCCCTAAGGATCTTAGCTATTATAAAATAAAGTGATTTTTATTTATCGTAAAGAGGTATTTTTAGGACGAACCCTTTCTATTTTGAGAATGTGCGGATGGGATAATTCAGAGTTGAGTTATAAAAGTGGAAATAAAAGACATTCTTGAAGCGTGTCACTCCTCTCCTTTCGGTAGTCATCATGGGGGGATTCAAATCGCTGCCAAAGTTCTTCAATGTAGCTATTATTGGCCCACCATTCATAGGGATGCCATTGAGTTGGTCAAAGCATCTCATCAATGTCAATTGCAAGGTGGCATTCCAAGAAGACATGAGATGCCCTTCAAACCCAATCTTAAAGTTGAACTTTTTGATGTGTGGGGAATTGATTTTATGGGCCCTTTTGTGAGATCTTTTGGTAACAATGGTGGCAGTTGATTATATATCCAAATGGGTAGAGGACATAGCTCTTCCAAACAATGAGAGCATAAGCGTCACTTTCTTCTTAAAGAAATATATTTTTACAAGATTCAAAATGCCACGAGCCATTATTAGTCATGGAGGCTCACACTTTTACAATTGAGTCTTCAGGGCTTGTCTTGACAAATATGGGATGAAGCACAAGGTTTCTACCTCATATCACCCTCAAACGAGTGTCCAAGTTAAAGTGTCCAATCAGAAAATCAAAGCTATTTTTGAGAAAATCGTAAATGCTGGCTGAACTAATTGGGTATGACAACTTCATGATGCACTTTGGGCGTATAGTATAGCCTACAAAACTCTAATTAGTATGTCTCTCTACCAATTGGTGTTTGGAAAGACATATCACTTACCCATCGAACTCGAGCATAAGGCTTTGTAGGCATTGAAGAAGTTAAATATGGATTAGAAAGAAGATTCAAAGTCAAGGGTCACTGAACTTCACAAGTTGAAGGACTTTCAACTCAAGGCTTATGAAAGTTCTGCTTTATATAAGGAAAAAATAAATAAGTGGAATGATGCTAAGATTCTAAGGCAGGAATTTTATGTAGGCGATAATGTACTCCTCTATAACTCTCGCTGGAAGCTTTTGCGGGTAAGCTTCATTCCAAATGGTCAGGTCCCTTTGCGATTTTGATTGTGTACCCTAGTGGTGCTATCGAGTTAGAGGACCCTGAGAAAAAGAGATTCATAGTAAATGGGCAAAGGTTGAAGCACTATAATTTAGGCGAACCCAGGGCTGCCAAGGTTGAGTTATTGCACTTCAAGGACCCTCAATGTTGAAAAAGAGAGTCATACTGTGACGTTAAATCAGGCGCTTGATAGGAGGCAACCCATCAGTTACATATTTATTATATTTATATTTTATTAATTTACTTAGTTTTGATGCTTTGCAGGTGTTTTGGACAGATTAAAAGTCCAAAAAGTAAGGGAAAATTGAGTTTGGAAGTTGGCAATTGTGCAGAAAAATAGAGCAAAAGAGGTAAAAATTAGTCTCAGGTACTGTGATCATGTCCAAACCTCATACGATCGTAGTAGTGCATAAAATTTCGATCTATTTTGTAGCTTAAGGGACCCCTTTAACCCTTCTTATGAGTTTATGATATGTCGTGAGGGCACTGCAGGCCTTTAAGTTGGGGATGTGTCATATTTGTACCCATGAAACTTTTTAAATTGATTGTTGCATTCGTCTTAAGCTTTATTTGATGATTATGCTGGACGAGCCTTTCCCTAGGATAGATTAAGTGACGACAATCTTAAGACAAAACCATCGTGTTATGAGTTTTTGAGCTATAGATGTAGAGGAAGTCTGAGTACCCAAGGCATCATAGATTTGGGGATTGCCCTTATTCCTATGGTAAGTCTGAGTATCCATATGGTTTGCCCTTGTGAGATCCAAAATGCGAGATAACAGCTTGACTTGGTGCTAATAATAATCATCTTTCGTGGTGAAATATAAAGAAACCATCCCCCTCCATCCAAAATTTTGTTTTTTGAAAATCAAGGGCATGGGCGTGAATGATCTTGTAACAACCCTTTACCTCTTTTTTTTGGCTCCAAGATTTTTAGTTTATAGTGTATGGTAAATAACCCCTTTTTGTCTCTAGTAGGAAATACAATTGAGCCTCCTTAAGTAGTTTGCATGCCATGTGCGGTGAGTTTAGTTGTTTAATTCTAATGCTTACTTGTGTCATCTAGAACATGACCCGTTAGTCTCTCAAAGCTAATTTTGATTATGCATGGTTGGTGAAATGATCTTAGGCCTTCTTTGTGATTGTGAAAATCCACTTTAGCCTAAAAGAGCCTGCCCGTACATAGATAGCATCCCTAGTCACCCATTTTGAGCCTTTAAACCTATCTTTGGCAACCACATTACAAGCCATGAGCCATTTAATTTTTGTTCCTCTACCCTCCTTAAACTTGAAAGTACAACTTGAGGCTAAAACCCTAAGTTGGGGGTGGTGAATCTTGAAAGAGGTAACTTTGGGCCATGAGATTATAAGTGAGTGACTAAGAGATAAACAATGAGAACAATTAAATAGAAAAAAAGATTAAAAGAATTCAACAAAGGAAATAAATGCATGAACTGCACAAAGGAAATGATGGGAATAAAAGGCCTTCAAAAGATGGGTAAATCAAGGTAGAGAAAGTAGGCACATATGTAAGTTGCAAATAAATGAAGTGACCCATGATCTAAATTTTAATTTAATAGTGTCTTGTGTAGATGTTCAAGGAGGGTGTAGTCACTTTGACCCCAAATGGTATCCTATCATTTCCCAAGCCTACATTACAAGCGTGGAAAAGTCCTTCGAGATCTCCAACCAAGTGTCTTCAAGTTACTGGCAATTGAAAATAAGGGCAAGCATATGAAATGATACTTGTTTTCATTAAGAGACTCTTTTTGAGAGTGAGTTCTTGCACTCTAATCTTTTGTTGAATAATAGATACTTTGGTGTGGTACTTTCTTTCATAAGGAGGCATGTAGACTAATTGATCTTTCGAAAATGAGTCAAAGAAGTGTAGTTGAGTCGCTATTAATAGAGAGTCACTTCTAAAGAGTTAGTGATTGTTGCATGATTGTTCTCAAAAGTCTTTTGCATTCTTGAAAAGCGTGATTGATTTTTTTAGGAGATTTGTGTGAATAGCTTTTCCTATGCTTGAGGGCTAATTGTTGGTGCTTATTGAGTTTGGAGCCATTGTGATCATTTGGTCAAATGAATGTGCTTATAATTGAGTATCCTTATTGAGTAGGTAGTGTTTCTTGAGGACAAGCAAAGTTTGAAGTTGGGGGTGTTGATGAGTGGAAAAGTCTCCACTCATTTACATCCAAAATTAAGCACACTATGAAATAATCTTGTATATGAGGCTAATTATCTACTAAACTGTGCTAAGTTCCAATGCAGGTGATCTTCTAGGAAACCTAATGGATACGAGCTGATACAAAGTAGGCGAAGATAAAATGAGAGAAAGAGGAACCAAAGCAGATATTCAGGACCAGGAATTGACCCTCAGGTACCGTGATTGCATCATGAGGATCGCGATCGCGGTCAGTCAATAGAAGTCAGTCAACAACGATCACACAAGGATGCCACATGATCACGAGAGCACAATCACGATAGAAGATAGAGATCACGATTGGTCGATAATTTATAAAGGACAGAATCGTAAATCCACATATTTGAATCCCACAACACAAAAGGGAAAAACCTTTAGACATTTTCCACCATCTAAAGTCAGAAATTCAGAGAAAGAGGGGATAACACACTTGAATTGACCAAGATAAACAATTGGGTATTGAATTTCAAGTGAAATTTAGTTGTGAATTGGATTTAAAGCTTGGGTTTAAGCTTATTTGTTTCTTCAATGGATAATTTAAATGCTAATTTGGGTAAATTTCTTCTCTTTAAATTCATGAGTAGCTAAATTCTCATCTTGGGCTTATGCTTTAATAGGGTGTTAATATGTATGGGTGTTGACTGGTAGTTTAAATTCATAGTTAATGGTGTTGGGTTTTATTATTAATCTATATTTGAAGTGATAATTGTGGTAAAAACCTCAATTTCCTTGGACCCCACATTATCCTTGAAAAAGGGATGTGGGTGATGAGTGACTGTAAACAACAAATTAATTTTAGCTTCTTTCTTAGCATTGTCTTAGAAATAAAGATGTTATGTGGATTTGCTATGTTCATAGGCATTATCTTAGAAATAAGGATGCCATGTTGAGGTATTGGATTGATGGTTTCGTCACACTTATGAGGTGTTCGAAAGAACCCTTGAGTGAAATTTTGGTGTTTTGCTGAAATACTAGCACTAAAACTCTTAAACATAGCCTACCCTATACTCATTAAATAAATTTGGGACTACCTTTTAACTACCCGTACATGAATTACCCCTAGAATGGCACAACCCCAATAACTTTCTTATTGGTTTTGCTCATCACTTGTTTGCTCTTATATTAGTGTTGTAGTGAAATTTTGTTCCACAAATGTTTAAATTCACAACCCCCATTTAATTTCATGGTTTATTTTAGCTTTACATTATGGGTTAACTCCTAGTTAACTCTCAACATACATAGGATTTGAAAATGAGTCTGCACTCCTTATGGATACGACCTTGACTTTTGTTGGGTTTACATTGAAGATGATTGACTTGCACTAAAATAATGGTGTAATTTGAGCATTATCATGTCTTCATCTTCCTCACTTGACTCCCCATTTGTAGACTTCAGTGCTAAATTCTTATCCTTCTTTGGTTCACTTCTTCCCTTATCTTGTTTCTTTTGAGCTCATGAGTCTTTAAGTTCCTAATCAACTCATCCATAGTAAAGGTTTTTAGATCTTTAGCTTCAGTAATAGCATTTACTTTACTTTCCCAAGATTTAGGCAAGATACTCACAATTTTTTAAACTTGTTTGCTTAGCCTGATTACTTTGCTAAGGCAGTATAACTCATTAGTGATAACAATGAACCTTATATGCATTTCTTGAATTAATTCACATTTCTTGATGTTAAAGTCTTCGTACTGAGTGGTTAACATATAAATTTTTGATTCATTGACCTAAATTGTGCCTTCATGAGTAGTTTGTACGTATTCCCAAATCTTCTTAGCAAATTCATAAGCATAGATTCTATTATATCCACCAGGTCTAATACCACAAACAAGAAGTTTCTTAGCTTTAAAGTTCTTCTCAATTTTTTCCTATCATGTTCATCAAATTTGTTTCTAGTTTTAGAAACTATTGAAGTGACCTCTTTAACCTTCACAGTTTTTATGGGAACATAAGGTCCATTGAGGATTACATTTCATAATTCACTATCTTTAACCATACTAAAATCATACATACATATGTTTCACCACCCATAATATTGTCCATTAAAACGAGCTGGTCTTGTAGTGGATTGACCTTCTTCTAGATTAGGTGGTGCAACCATTAGAGATGATCATTCCTAGGTGTTAACCATCTATGAATAATCCACTTTGATACCAATTGAAGAAATGTAATTGTTAACCACCAGACTAGGGACCGGGTCCTCGAACAACTTTGCAATAAATAACAGTGAACAAGAAAGAACAAAGAGCAGAAAATAGATGGAACAAGATATTCACGTGAAAACCTTCTTGCTCAAGGGAGTAAACCACAAGCTACCTCATAGGATTTCTGAACCACTTCACTATCTTTAAGCATTGTTGAATACAGACTCCATAGTTGCAAGGATTAAACTCTTAATCCTTAAATATCTTGCAATAATTCTATTATATGACATAATCAACAATAACTCTATTGCTACCAGCTAAAACGACTAACTCTAGTCGACTCAATTTACAAACCAACTCTAGTTTTCAATTGTCAACTAAATCTAGCTAACATTATTAAGATTTATGAAAAAAGAATGTTACAATCAAAGCTACAACAACTTTACTAAATAGAGTCGGTTTATACTTTCAAAACCATAAAAACAAAGACTCAAATACAACAAAAACTCAAAACAAAATAAGATTGATCGAGCAGGTCCATGTTGTAGTTAAAGGTTGTGCTATGCTATGCTTCAAAAGAGATTCTTCTTTTATGTGTGAAAAAATTAGGTTTTTATTTTTCCATCATTATGAATATATATGACCCATGAAAAACCCAGGACTCTTCTCATTAGCAGAGGTATAAAGGTTGTTATGCCTCTACTATTGTGCCACCAACTTTCTGCCAAAAAGTATACACTACATCTAAATGCTGACTTGCCAAGAGGTGCACATAACCACTGAACCTCATCCTTGGGGATGTGTAGTAATCATCAGAAGTGTATTCATAGCTCCGTAGGGACCAGGTCCTTACAATGGATTATCTATCATCAAAATTGAGAACTTAACATGGTTTATTTTATTTCTAATAGATGACTATTCTATAAGGTGAACTAGGTCTCTCAAGACAAGAATTCATATGAATAACTTGTGAGTTTGTATAGATACGAAAGGCTAAATCAAATTAGCAAAGAACAAAAATTATGTCCAAATAAGAGCAGCAAAGTAGATGGGTACAAGGAAGGAAACCACAGTTTCTTTATAAGATCAATGCCTTATTGGAAGTTAAAATCTTGGGTTTTTTATAGACCATATATAGCATGAAACTTACTGCAAGCTGCACCAATTACTTATTCAGAGAATTTATTACTTGAAAGCAATATCCATTGAAGAGATAGAAGACTCCATCACAATAACATTTGAACCGGTCTACTATTTGTTAGGTGTGATCGATCTGTAAGTTTGTTTGATAAAATCTTATTTATTAAGTAAGAGCCAATTTTAAAGGTTTGGACAGTACAAGGCTAGAGTTATTAGTATTTGTTGAGTTTATCGACTAGAGTAAACTAATGTGTTTGAGCTACTAGAGTTAGTCCCTTTGATTATTGAGTTGAAATTTAAAATTTCTCCTTGAAGTTTAGTAGGGGTTGCAAAAGGTCATGCATTATAGGCCATGGTTTTTGACTTTCTTGAATAAGGATGTCTTCCACGATATGTAGTCTCACATTGTAATTCATGAAACTAGCTCATCTAAATCATATCAAATACACATTAATAGAGTTGGTATTAAGGTGCTAAAGTATTTTAATTAGCATCAAAACAAGGTGTTTTCTGTTAAGGATAATTATTTGAAAAGTGTTCAAATGAAAGCACCACTAACTACTCAAGAAAGATAGTTCACCACCAGAGCCCCCTATTTAACCAAAGATACTATAGATGTTGCAAATATAGGATATATGCGGGACTATATCGTTGGAGAAAATCACAACTTGTGGATATCGTAATTCATGGACCTGATATTCCCATGAAGTTGGGTGAGGATGAAAAGACTAGTGTGTCTAAAGGCAGACTTGGATACTATCCGCAAGAAGTTGATTTTAAAAGAAATGTTAAGGCCAAGAAAATTCTCGTGTGTTGGTCCAAATGAATACAAAATAATTGTTGCGCGTACAATTGCAAAAGAAATTTGAGTGCTCTTCCCAGGAAAAAGATCTATATAGTATATTTGAATTTTTCCAAAATAAAATCTATTCTACTATACAATATACCAAATTAGTAGAAATTGAAGTATATTTATAGTATACTATGATACCCACATAATATATATTGTATAGTGACAGGGCATCATATAAGATTAGTTTATTCCTTCAAAAAATAAAGGCTTAAATCATCGATAGGCCCTTAAACTTGTTTTGAGATTTCACTTGGACCCATCAACTGATCCTTTTTCTTATTAGATAGTCCAATACTAACAAATAATTATCCATTAAACATGTTTATGATAATTAGTCCAACAAATGTGTGTGTAACCTACGCGTGAATGAGGTGGCAAATCGGCAAATCGACAAATCAATTGAAGATATGTGGGTTTTTAAACTTAAAATAATTATAAAAATAATTTTTTAATATAAATCAAACACCCCCCCCCCCCTCAAAAAATAAAAAAAAAATCCTATTTATACACCCTCACTCCCATTGCAACCTACCCAACCCAACCCCTTCTCTTTTCCTAAAATCACCATTGCCACACCGTTTTCCCACTTCTCTTATTATTTTTTAATAGCTTTATTTTGTGTATAAATTTTATGTGATGAATAATTTTTGCCTTTTAAAGAATGAAAATTTAGGTAAAATGAAAATTTTGATATTAATAGTGTTAAGAAAAAATAGAAGAGTAGCGACAATGGGTGGACGAACAACAACAATGTAAGGTGAAAGAAAGAAGAATGCTAGACATTCATGGTGTGATTAGTGATACTTTAATTCTAGATGTTTAAACTGAAATTTTTCGTAGATTGAAATTCAATTTATTTGTTGAAATATTTGCCCCCGAATCCATTCTTCAACAATCTACACTTAGTTATATAAATTTTTTCAATTCTAAAGATGTTTTTTTTCAGCAAATCTTATCTAATTTACCACATTCATTTCATCTTAAGTTCAATATCCAAAATGTAAATTTGCAATTTCTACGAAATCTATCACGAGAAGGTAGATTGTAAATATTAAGTGTGGAGTGGTAGACTTATGGTGGTAGAGAGAGCAGTAGTTTATGAAGAGGAGAAAGAGAAAAAAATTAATGAGAAAGAAAGCGGAAGAGATTGAAAAATAATAATTAAAAAAGTGTGATTTTTATAATTCTTTTATATTTATATTTTGATTTCTCTTTTTGTTGACATGTTAATTTTTGATTGGGTAATTATCACGCAAGGTGTCATGTCGACAAAAAAAACTTAGGTGAATCAAATTTCGGGTGAGTTAGGTGTATGATAGGTACAAATTTGAGTTGAGACATCCAAATGAAATCTCGAAACAAGTTTAAGGACCTATCGCTGGCTTAAGTCAAAAATAAACTATATCCTTTATGATAGCTACATGGTATATCATAGACTGATAAGGTATCATAGAGGACTATGAGTTCATTCCTCAAGAAAAATATTTAATTATTTATTACACTAACTTGGTACTCCATATATCATACACTGATACGATATCATAGATGACATATATATTCATTCTAGAGAAATACTCCCTCCGTCCCAAATTATGTGTCATCATTTCCTTTTTAATCCATCCCAAAATAAGTGTTGCCTTTCCTTATTTGGAAACTTTTTAAAGGCACAATTACCCTTTTACCCTTATTGGTCCCACTTAATTAAAAAAAAAGATATTGACACATTTTTTGATAAAGGATAATTTGGTAAACTTTACCAAGTCTTCCCTTATTTCTTAAACTCCATGCCCGGTTAAATGGTGACACATAAAATGAGACGGAGGAAGTATTATTTAGTCCTTGATGATGTCCACATGATATATATTATGTACTGATGGAGTATCATTAATGGCTTGTTCATTCCTTCAAAAGAAAACGCTCCTACTCACATTGTGTATATCATATAGGATTGATCATTCCTTTCTTTAAAAAATACTTATCCCTCTATGATACCAACCTGATATATTATAAACTGACTGAATATCATAGCGGATTAATTCATGATTGTGGTAATGCCATGCATAAAAAGAGAAGACATGAGCAGAGATGTAATTACTTTGAGCTGAATTGATACTTACAAAAGTAGTCAATGAATTAGTATATTAGGCTAATTAGTTTGCTTATATAAGACAAGAAAAAATTGCATTATATCATAACTAAATTTATCATAACTAATTAAAATTTCAACATTTGTAAATAATTATATAAATTCGTGATTTTATGTAAAAGTTTGGATTCATTACCGAAGAATGTAATGTATCTGTATAAAATTAAGTGATGTATTCAGAAGAACGTAGTGTATCTTGTGGACCTCATAAGAATTTTTTAGTAGTTTTTTTAAAAAAATGAGATATGGAGTAATTAACACCAAAAGGAGAAAGGACTATGATTTATGTCAGGAAATTACATGCTATAGCCCCAATAGTGGGTGACTTTAGATTTTTGACCCCAATAAGAAAAGTTTTTAAGGACTAGTCTTCCTTCCTTTTTAGTAGAGTTCAAGTACAATTTTACCCTCTACACCTCAAATATTTTAAAACTTATCATACTCATTTGTCTCTCAAATTCTATTTTTCTTTTTACTATTTTTACTTTTTTTCGTCTAATTTTATTTTCATGTTTTTAATCCATTTGTCTCCACCTTTACTTTTTTCTCAAACATTATCTATTTCTTTATTTTTATTTTTTCCTCTCATTTTTATTTTTCACAATTTTTTTAATTCTTCGCTTTTTTCTTAATCTTTATTTTTTCTTTTCTTTTTTTTTTCTCAATCTTTTTTTTTATTTCTCTATTTTATTTGATAGCTTTTTTTTTTCTCAACTTCTATTATATTTTGCTAATAAATAAAAAATTAAATAATCCGCAAAGGGATCTTCTTTTATTGAAATCAAAGCAAATTTAAGGGCATGAATTATTGTTAGGAAGTTTTTTGAGATAAGTTTTGCCTCTAAGACAAAAATTAAAGAACAACTCATAAATCAAGGCACAATGAGGTAGTGTCAAGTCTTGCTTGTGGAGCCCAACTTGTTGTTTGAAAATCCTTGAGTTAAGTTTTGCTTTTAAGACAAGAGTTATAGAACATCTCATAAATTAAAAAATAATGTGGTAGTATTAACACTTGTTCATTGGGCGTAACTTGTTCTTTTGAGAGGTTCTTGTGCTAAGTTTTGTCTTAAAAACAAGACTAATAGAGCATCACATAAATCAAGACATAATATCATAGTGTCAATTTTTGTTCATGGAGCGTAACTTGTCGGCTAAGTCTTGCCTCTAAGGCAAGAGCTATAGAATATCGCATAAATCAAGACACGATGTGGTAGTATAAACACTAGCCCATGGGGCATAACTTGTTGTTTGAAATTCCTTGGACTAATTAGAACCTCTAATGCAAAAGTTATAGAGCATCTTACAAATCAAGACATAATGTGGTAGTGTCAACTCTTACCCACAGGACATAACTTCTTGTTTAAAAGTCCTTGATTTATAAAACATCTCATAAATTAAGACATAATGTAGTAGTGTCAAATCTAGTCCGTGGAGTGTAACTTGTTATTTAAAAGTCCTTGGGCTAAATCTTGTCTCTAAAGCAAAAGTTATAGAATATCTCATGAATCAAAACATAATATGATAGTGTCAACTTTTACCCATAGGACATAACTTGTTATTTGAAAGTCATTGGGTTAACTTTTGCCTCTAAGGCAAGAGTTATAGAATATCTCATAAATCAAAATACAATATGATAATGTCAACTCTTGTCTATGGGGCACAACTTGTTCGAATTATAAAACATCTCATAAATCAATACACAATATGGTGGTGTCAACTCTTGTCCGTGGGGCATAACTTATTGTTTGATGGTCCTTAGGCTGAGTCTTACCTCTAAGACAAAAGTTATAGAGCATTTCATAAGTTAAAAATATAATGTGTTAGTGTTGACTCTTGCTCGATATATGTAACTTGTTTGAAAATTCTTGGGATAAGTTGTGCCTTTAAGAAGAGAGTTGTAGAACATCTCATAAATAAAGACATAACGTGGTAGTGTCAACTCTTGTCCGTGGGACATAATTTATTATTTGAAAGTCATTGAGCTAAGTCTTGCCTCTAAGATAAGAGTTGTAGAACATATCATAAATAATACATAACATAGTAGTGTCAAATCTTTCCCGTGGGGCATAATTTGTAGTTTGAAAGTCCTTGAACTAAGTCTTGCCTCTAAGTTAATAGTTGTAGAACATCTCATAAATGAAAAGATAACGTGATAGAGTCAACTCTTGCCCATGAGGCATAATTTGTAATTTGAAAGTCCTTGAGCTAAGTCTTGCCTCTAAGACAATAGTTGTAGAACATCTCATAAATAAAAACATAACATGGTAAAGTCAACTCTTTCCCATGGGACATAATTTATTGTATGAAAGTCATTGAGCTAAGTCTTGCCATTAAGACAATAGTTGTTAAACATCTCATAAATGAAAAAATGACGTGGTAAAGTCAACTCTTGCCCGTGGGAATAATTTATAGTTTGAAAGTCCTTGAGCTAAGTCTTGCCTTTAAGGTAATCGTTGTAAAACATCTCATAAATGAAAACATAACATGGTAGAGTCAACTCTTGCCCGTGAGGCATAATTTGTTGTTTAAAAGTCCTTGAGCTAAGTTTTGCCTCTAAGGCAATAGTTGTAGAATATCTCATAAATGAAAACATAACGTGGTAGAGTCAACTCTTGCCCATGGGGCATAATTTGTAGTTTGAAAGTATTTGAGCTAAGTCTTACCTCTAAGGCAATAGTTGTAGAGCATCTTATAAATGAAAATATAACGTGGTAGAGTCTCTTGCCCGTGGGGAAAAATTTATTGTTTGAAAGTCGTTGAGCTAAGTCTTGCCTCTAAGACAATAGTTGTAGAACATCTAATAAATAAAAACATAACGTGGTGGAGTCAACTCTTGCCCGTGAGACATAATTTATCGTTTGAAAGTCGTTGAGCTAAGTCTTGCTCTAAGACAATAGTTGTAAAACATCTCATAAATGAAAACATAACATGGTAAAGTCAACTCTTGTCCGTGGGACATAATTTATTGTTTGAAAGTCATTGAGCTAAATCTTGCCTTTAAGGCAATAGTTGTAGAGCATCTCATAAATGAAAACATAACATGGTAGAGTCAACTCTTGCTCGTGGGGCATAATGTGTAGTTTGAAAGTCTTTGAGCTAAGTCTTGCCTCTAAGGCAATAGTTGTAGAACATCTTATAAATGAAAACATTACGTGTTAGAGTCAACTCTTGTCCGTGGGACATAATTTATTGTTTGAAAGTCATTGAGCTAAATCTTGCCTTTAAGGCAATAGTTGTAGAGCATCTCATAAATGAAAACATAACATGGTAGAGTCAACTCTTGCTCGTGGGGCATAATGTGTAGTTTGAAAGTCTTTGAGCTAAGTCTTGCCTCTAAGGCAATAGTTGTAGAACATCTTATAAATGAAAACATTACGTGTTAGAGTCAACTCTTGCCCATGAGACATAATTTGTAGTTTGAAAGTCCTTGAGCTAAGTCTTGCCTCTAAGGTAAGAGTTATAAAACATCTCATAAATCAAAATACAATATTATAGTGCCAACTCTTGTCCATAAAACATAACTTATTGTTTGAAAGTCATAAGTCTTGCCTCTACAATGTGGTAGTGTCAACTCTTATATATGAAACGTAGCTTGTTGTTTGAAAGTCATAAGTCTTGCCTTTATAATGTGATGGTGTCAACTCTTGCTCATGAGATGTAATTTGAATGGAAGAAATTCAAAAAAGAACAAGAAAATAAAAATTGCGAAAACAGAAGAAAATGAAAAATAAAAATTAAGAAAATGTAAAAGTTGCGAGAGAATGGAAAAAAAATAAAAGTTGATAAAAAAAGATTAAATAAAAATAAAGGTCGAAAAAATTTTAAAAAGAAAAAATAAAAATTAAAGAATTTTTTTTTTTTTTAATAAAAGTAGACGTTGAGAGGTGTAAAGAAAAAAAAGTAAGGATTGAGAAAAACTAAAAAGAACAAAAAAAAAGAGGAAAAATAAAATAAAAATTAAAGTAAAATAAAAAGAAGTTGAGAGAAAAAAGGGGAAAAAGTAAGGGATGAAAAAAATTAAAATTAAAAAGAAAAAGAGAAAAGAAAAATTAAAAATTAAAGTAAAATGTAAAAGAGGAAAAAAATGAAAGTTGAAAGATATAAATATGAAGTTGTTATTCATTATGAGTATCATTTATGTAATTTACTGGGTAACTTCATTCAAAAAAAATATTAATTAATAGGTAAAGACTATTTTTTTTTTATTTGAAATTAAAATTTGAAAGACATCCTAATTTGGGTTTATTCTTTAGTTTTACCCGCGCACGAAGACAATAAAAGCCCACAACAAATTTTGAAGTTTTTGACCCGATACAGCCCAAATACGATGACTTGCCATCAAAAACTCCATTTCGATCTCAAAACCCAAACACTTTTAGCAAAGACATATGAACATCCAGTAAAAAAATTTCCAAAAATAAATTGAGTAAAGAGCTAATAATAATTAACCATTTAAACTCTACCAGCAGTAGGCAGTAGATCTCCATCTCCATTCCAACATGGCAGGGGCGGCCTCCGCGCTGTTCCTCCTTGACATCAAAGGCAGAGTACTCGTCTGGCGTGATTATCGTGGTGACATCACTTCAATACAAGCCGAACAATTCTTCACTAAGCTCATTGAAAAAGAGGTTTCGTTTGTTTGAATTAAATCTCCAAATTGTGTTGTATATGTTTTGGTTTAAGATAACTCAAGTTAGATGCATTAGCTTCGATTGAAATTGGAGTTAAATTTAAGTTTACGAGCATTGGAAAATGGTGCAAATTAATGGTTTTTTTTTGAGTTAAACGTCGAAATATTGTTGTATATGATTTGGTTGAAAATAACTGAAGTTGATGCGTTTATTATTATTATTATTATTATTATTATTATTTTTGATATAGTGAACAGAAAGTTGTTGATGCGTTTATAATGGCATCGGGTTGAAATTTGCGTTCAGAAGCGGATATTTCTGTAATTTGATTTGAAGTTACGCAACTTTATACATTGTAATACAAGCGAAAACTAATGCTCTATGACCATTTTTGAGAATATCTACGCTGTCGACAAAAAAAGGTTCTTTTGAATTAAATATTGAAATTGCTTCGGATTGAAATTTTAGTTAAATATGAGTTTAGGAGCAGTAAGAATTGGTGTAGTTTGATTTGAAATTATGCAAGTTAGTTACATGATAATAGAAGGGCGAATTAAGCTCTATGTCTATTTTTGAAAATATTTACTCCATGGAAAAAAAGAGGTTCTTTTTTGATTTAAATGTCCAAATTGTTCTATATGATTTGATTGAAGATTAAAGTAGTTGATATGTTTATAAATAGCTTCATGTTGAAATTTGAGATAACGAGAGTGGAAATTGGAATAATTTGGTAGTTTGATATGAAATTATGCAAGTTAGTTACATAATACTCCCTCCGTCCCATTTTATGTGTCGCCATTTGACCGCGCACGGAGTTTTAGAAAAAAGGGAAGACTTGGTAAAGTTAACCAAATTATCCTTTATCAAAAAATGTGCCAATATTTTTTTTTTTAATTAAGTGGGATCAATAAGGGTAAAAGGGTAATTGTGTCTTTAAAAAGTTGCCTAATAAGGAAAGGCGACACTTATTTTGGGACGGACTAAAAACGAAATGATGACACATAATTTGGGACGGAGGGAAAATTATGCTCTATGTCAATTTTGGGAAATATACCCCCCCCCCCTTCTTGATTAAATGTCGAAATGGTTCTATATTTGAAGAACTCAGAAGTTGATGTGTTTATAAATGGCTTCAGTTTGATATTGGCGTTAAATTTGAGTTCATGAGAGTGGAAAATGGTGTAATTTGATGGTTTTGTTTGAAATTGTGCAAGTTAGTTTCATGATAATAGAAGGGAAGATTATGCTCTATGTCTATTTTTTGAAAATATTTA
>NC_061121.1:110559393-110615159 GCF_002878395.1 Capsicum annuum
TAAATATTTTCAAAAAAGGTGCATATATTTTTTAAATTTGCCATGATAGAGGGGAGGAAGAATAAGAATTTCTTTTGATGATTACGTGGTTAACATTTAAAGCTTCAAATCATGCAATTTTGTGCAAGGCAGGTTCAAGGAGTTATATTTGATCCCTAATTATGTTGAACTTGCTCTTCTTAAAGAGCAAGTCTCATTGAGAAGTCGAAGTTAAGTTGATGAATATTAACACAAAAAGTACCTTTTCTCGGATATGGATGCCTTTTTATCATCTACATTTTTGTTTCTTTTCCAGATGTTTTCATTTATTAGGAGCATGAGCAGTTTATTGGTTGCTGTGTAATTTGATTGTTATGTGATTTGATCTATTGCAGGGTGATCCACAGGATCCTGTAGCATATGATAATGGAGTGACCTATATGTTTATACAGCATAATAATGTGTATCTCATGACTGCATCGAGGCAGAACTGCAATGCAGCTAGTCTCCTTCTGTTTCTACACCGTGTCGTAGATGTAAGTTCTGCTGATATTTGAGGATGTGTCCTCTATATGTGTTAATCTGAAATCAGTTATTCCCTCAGTCACGGGAAAAATGACGGACTTTGTAGTAGGGTTTATCCGTTGAACTTACAGTTTCAATTTGGATGTCGGTTCCTCTAATTTTTAAAGTAAAGATTCCATATTATAACCATATAAAGTGTATGTCACAGTATTTTATAATTAAAATATTCTCAAAATGGACGAAAATATCATGGTAAAGGAAATTTCTATTTGACTCCTTAAATAGTTATTGTACCGGAAAAGTGTAACCGATGGAGTGATGGATTTCTTTGTTGGAACTTGGGAAGATTTATAATTTTGTTCTTTTACCTTTCTGGCAGGTATTCAAACATTATTTTGAAGAGTTAGAAGAGGAATCCCTCCGTGATAATTTTGTTGTAGTGGTACGTGGAATATTTCATGTCTCTTTAAGATCAAAAGTTGGATAGGAAATTATCATTCATATTGGCTCATCCGGACTGAGCTGACTTCTTTTCTTTTTGCAGTATGAGCTACTTGATGAAATGATGGACTTCGGTTATCCTCAATATACTGAAGCAAAAATTCTCAGTGAGTTTATAAAAACTGATGCATATAGGATGGAGGTTACACAAAGGCCTCCAATGGCAGTTACAAATGCTGTGTCCTGGCGTAGTGAAGGGATACGCTACAAGAAGAATGAAGTAGGTGTACATGTTTATTTAAGAGTATATTTTCTTCATTGGGTTACATGGAAGCTTGTTCTTTCAGGTGTTTTTGGATGTCGTTGAGAGTGTAAATATACTTGTAAACAGCAACGGGCAAATAGTGCGGTCAGATGTTGTTGGTGCACTGAAGATGAGGACATATTTGAGGTTTGCTCTTTGCTTTGTATATTCTTTTTCCTTTTTTACTTAACCTACCATACGGCTCATGCCTCACTAAGGAAATTACAACAACAACAACAACAACATACCCAGTGTATTTCCACATAGTGGGGTCTGGGGAGGGTAGAGTGTACGCAGACCATACCACTAACTCAGTTGAAGTAGAGAGGCTGTTTCCGATAGACCCCCGGCTTAGAACCGATAACAGTATAACAAACACAAAAGATAAGTGCAAAATAAACTAACACCACTAGCAACAAGATAATACTACAACCACAAGATAAAAATAAGAACTATCTAACCGAAATCATAGACATCACACATCACCACGAATAAAAGACTACAGACACACAAGAACGCTCCCCTTATTGTTATTGATGCATTCCCACCCCCTAACCCTCTACCCTAGTCCGCGTCCTCCACACCTTCCTATCAAGGTCATGTCCTCCGTAAGTTGTAACTGCTCTATATCATGCCTAATCACCTCCCTCCAATATTTCTTCGGTCTACTTCTACCCTGCCTAAAACCATCCATAGCTAGTGTCTCACACCTCTGCATTGCAGCATCCGAGCCCCTCCTCATCACGTGCCCGAACCAACGTAACCTCACTTCTCGCATCTTATCCTCCACCGAAGCAACTCCCACCTTCTCCCGAATAATTTCATTCCTCACCCTATCTTTTTTGGTATGTCCACATATCCATCGCAACATTCGCATCTCCGTCACCTTCACTAAGGAAATTAATATTTAATCCCCCCCCCCCCCCCCCAAATTGATTGATAAGAAGAGTAACTCAAAACATAGAAAAAAAAAAAATCAAATTTTGATGCGTGTAGTCATGATAAATAAAGAAAAAGCTTTAATTAGTTTGGTTGATGATTAAACAAATCATAAAAGAACAAACAAACAAATGAGAAAAGCTTTTGAGTTGAGCAGAGTGGGTTATGACTCATTATTCAGCCCAAATTGACCGGCCTATTTGACCCAAGCGAACATTTGGTGGGTTATGCCCATCCCATTTATTGACTCAAATTACTTTAACCAGGTCAAATCTTGCCCATTTAACGCCCCTGATGATGTTCAAGAGCTAGGTAAAACTTAATGCTGAATAAATATTCTGAGATACTCACAACAACAGTCAGTCGGCTGTACTTACTGCCTGCCTCCTATCTACCTAAAGATATCTATGGGACACCAGGTGTGGAGCCTATAATGACATGTCTGAATGAGCATACAGATCCAGCACTTTTAACCTTTTTATTGGTGAGTGACACTATGTAAGGGTCACTTTTGGCGCTCCTAGTTAAATCTTTCAAGTACCCAAGTGGCCAAGTCAAGAGTGGAAACTTAGTTCCCTTTTCCACTTTGTTTATGTTCCTTTTTAGAAACTAATTTAGGACCTTCAACCTCTAGGGCGTTATCTATTGTTTTCAAAGATGTTCCAACTGTTTATGATTAGTCAAATTTGTTAAATGTTTGAATGCAAATCCCTTCTCCAAACCTTTTCATTTAATAACTGTGGTCTACTTGTGGGGGCTACACTTTGAGAAGTACATTCCCTAAACTATACATAATTTCACTCCAGAAGGAGATGACTGTCCAATAAGTTTGGAGGCTTCAAGGTGGACAAGTTTTTTGCGATCTGAGGTTTTGGTGAAACTTAGAATTGGAAAGTGCCATTCCCAAATCAAACGATGCTTCACAAGCAAAGTACATTAGAAGATACTCGAGTTGGACCTCAGAGTTATCAAGAAAAGTTTGTTTTTTTACCTGGCTAGGAATTAGAGGCTGATTTTGACAGCTCAGAATCTTAGGGTGATGAAGGTTTCATATATTAGTTGGTGCTTTATGTGTAAGGGCTCGGATGAAGATGTCAACAATCCCTTCATACATTCTCGGGTAGCTTCGAGGTCATGGTGGGAGATTCTAGGTTGGTTCGGACGCCGGAATCAGTTAGTTGATGCTAGAAACTATGAAAGAAGTCATATCCAGTTGGAGTTGTGGTAGATGGAAGAAAAGACGCAGGTTTTGGAACGTTTCCTCAGTACCACTTATGTGGTTTATATGGAGAGAGAAATATGAGAGCTTTTGAAGGCGTAGACATGAATTTTATACAAATAAGTAAGGAGTAACCTTTTATCACTAATTTCCTTTTGGTGTACCGATGGGGTTCCTTTATGTATAGAATAGAAGATTGAGTTTCGTTCGTAAAAATATATTTTTCTTGTATGTTTTCTACTTAGTGGTGTTCTTCTTGTGTACGGGCTATTTTTTCCCAAACATCAATACTAGTATTTATATTGTAATGATAATAATAAATGTGGTCTAGTTGTTGGAGTGTGAGTTTTTCTTTAACTTCTTTTATATTTTCAGTTTCCGGTGAGCTTTTAGCTCTTTGTTCTGCATCTGTTGTAGTGTCACTATCTTATCTTCTATTGAATATGTGGGATTTTTTCCGTGTTGATTCAGAAAACACTTAGTTCCACTACTTGATAGTCATGTTCATGGGTCCCTCAAGTGGAGTTGTTGGTATTACCCTACTGTGTATGGAGTGACTATTATCTGAATATAAGTTTCATTGTTTGTTTTTGCAGTGGCATGCCTGAGTGTAAGCTTGGTCTGAATGATAGAATGTTGCTGGAAGCACAAGGGAGAACTACGAAGGGGAAGGCCATTGATCTAGATGATATCAAGTTTCATCAGTATGAAATTGTTCAGTTATTTCATTTTGTGGGATTATGATATACTGGTCTCTCTTGTCAAACGGAATTTTGTGGGTTGGTCACTTGTGTATTTGCATATCACACTTCAAAGATGAAATGTTTTACTAAATAGCGTGGCTTGGGGTCCTGGAAAAGTCAAACCCATTACTTTAAAAGGAATTAAGTGAAGTATGTGGTTGTTGAGCCAGCAAACCTGTACCTCTCGCACGGTTTGTCAAATGATAAATCCTGAAGGCTTTTTTATCTATATACTGACCAGTTTCAAGTAACCCATTTCTCTATCTTATTGTCCTCCTCTTTCTCTTCAACAAATTTTGCTTCTAATTTAGGTGTGTGCGCTTGGCCCGATTTGAAAATGATCGCACTATATCATTTGTACCTCCAGATGGATCTTTTGATCTTATGACCTATAGACTTGGTACTCAGGTAAATTATGTGTTTGCTCTGTCTGTAAAACATAGTTCCCTTGTGGACATTCTTGAGCAAAATAATTTAAACCCTTGATGGTCATCGTTCTCAGGTAAAGCCTCTCATATGGGTAGAAGCTCAAGTGGAAAGACATTCTAGGAGCCGTATGGAAATTGTGGTTAAAGCACGGAGCCAGTTCAAGGAACGAAGGTATATGTCTCAAGTATTATGGTGAAAAATTCAACTAATTAGATGCATAGTTTAACTTCTACTATGGATTGTGTTAGAATATGAGTAGGAATAGGAATAGCATATAAAATCTTACTTGGAAAAGGATTGTAATGTAGTGTCCTATTAGGAAAAGGATTGGAATGTATTGTCTGTAAATAGGGCCTCAATGTAATAATGTAGTTACAACAATTCAATAATATTTTTATCTTATATTTCTCACATGGTATCAGAGCTTTCATGATCTTGGTAAAGAATCAAAGAGTTTCCGCTGCCGGCGGGTGGCTATAATCCATATATGCCGCCCGTCCGGCCAATGATCATGTTAGCAAAAGTTAGGCCACCACACTTCCCAATGATCATGTTAGCAAAAGTTAATCACCACACTTCTTTCCCCTACTTTCTCATATCTTTGTGTAGCACCATGCATCTGTCAGGTGACTACTTTTTCATATCTATTTTTTCTTAGCACCGTGTTTCTTTTCGGTGACTATTTTCTCATATCTGATTTGCGTAGCACCGTGCATCTTTCTAGTGACTCCTCAAATCTAATTTATGTAGTTCCGTACGTCTTTCCGGTGACTCCTCAAATCTAATTTATGTGGGGTCGTGCCATCATTCCGACCCTACCCATATAATTTCTCTTTTTCAGTAGGGTCGTGCTATCATTCCGACCCTGCCCATATAATTTCTTTTCCAGTAGGATCGTGCCGTCATTTCGACCCTACCCATATAATTTCTGTTTCTTAATAGAGTCGTGCCGTCATTTCGACCCTACCCATATTTCTCTTTCTCAGTAGGGTCGTGCATCATTTCGACCCTACCCATATACTTTTTTTTCCTCAGATTGTAGTCACTTTTCAGCCATCAAATCTAATAATCCGGCGTGTGAGCATGTTTCGGCTAAGTTTCCGGTGACTTTCATGTTCAAGATCTACTCGTCTCTTGATTTCGAGATGACCCGTATATTTTATACCAGTTTTCGACAATTTTCCAGCGACACATCGACCTTACGACAATATTTACTACTTTTCGGATCATTTTTTTCAGTTTGTTCCGTTTCAATTGAGGTCTCCCATACGTCCAAAGCAGTCCTTATCAGTTTTCTTGCAGATAGCTTCACCAAGTCCCTCACCGATTCTCATATTAGTTACATCCATAACAAGCTTGGTACATATGTCTTCTATGCACCAGCTTGAGGGGGAGTGTTAGAATATGAGTAGGAATAGGAATAACATATAAAATCCTACTTGGAAAAGGATTGTAATGTAGTGTCCTATTAGGAAAAGGATTGGAATGTATTGTCTATAAATAGGGCCCCAATGTAATAATGTAGTTACAACAATTCAATAATATTTTTATCTTATATTATTTCTCACAGATTGCATGCATTACGTTATGACAAAGTTTTCCATATCCAATTTACGAGTTTCTTCGATAATTTCAGTACTGCAACTAATGTTGAAATTGAGTTACCCGTGGCAACGGATGCTACAAATCCAAATGTCCGAACATCAATGGGATCATCTACTTATGCACCTGAAAAAGATGCACTGATTTGGAAAATAAAATCTTTCCCAGGTGGTAAGGTTAGTGTAGACTTGATCATTGTTGAGGATTTAACTCCCCTGATCGAAAAAAGAAGTTGAGGATTTAACTCATAGTTTTTGTTTGTTCTCTCATTGCACTTGCCTATATGTGTTGCCATTTCTTTTTCAGGAATATATGTTGAGAGCGGAGTTTACTCTTCCCAGTATTACAGCAGAAGAATCAGTTCCTGAGAGAAAAGCTCCTATACGTGTAAAATTTGAAATACCTTATTTTACAGTTTCGGGTATACAGGTAAGCCATTAAAGGCATTAGTTGTACTAACTGTCAAAAAGATTGGTTTTACTTTGTCGTAGACTTCCAAGTCTTTTTTCCCTTGATTTCTGTAATCTCTACTTCTCTAGGCCCATGTTGATATCCTTGCTTGGTCTATCATATTAAAAAACCACTATGAGTTTCGGATGAGCTGTTAACACTATGTAGTTGATTGGTTCTCAGGCTGGGAAGGTAGTAGGGGAGTCGGATGGCATTAGGAATTCGAACTGGCAATTACACTAAGGCTCAACACTTCAAATGGTATTGGGAATTAAGGGTTATTGTACATGTAAAGGCATATTGGGGATAATGAGGTGATGTTACTGGTTCAGTTCAGCTGTAGACTCACATTGGAAGAAACTTAGAACTGGCAGAACAGAACACAATGTCCTTTTAGTTAAACTCCATTTTTTAAAGTTATTTTCCTTGCTAGTCGCTACTGTTATTATTGCTTGACAGTGTGCAATACGAACTAGTGGAGGCGATGTATAGCTGATTGTTATCTCTTCATGTGCAACAACTGCGTATATTGAAGTCTAATTACCCATGGATGAACATGTCTGTTTTCATGGTACAAATATCCACTGTAGTGCTGCAATTAACCAGCTGAATAACTTTAAATTATTTAAAAGTGGAGATGAGTTTATCGGAAACAGCCTCTCTACCTTGAGCTGGGGGTCTATCGGAAACAGCCTCTCTACCTCTTTAGAGGTAGTGATATGGACTGCGTACACTCTACCCTCCCCAGATCCCACTATGTGGGAATATACTGGGTATGTTGTTGTTGTAAAAGTGGAGATGAGTTTATAAGACTCCAACAATACTGACTAATATGTGGATTCTAATTAGGCACTGAGAGTTCACCACCTGCCTTTCTATAGAACAGGAAGTAACTATCTCTAGTGGGCAAACTTTTCTTCAGATCTAATCTGGCTATGCTGTTTGTTGATCAAACTGTCAACCACAATTTGTTCAGTGTTGGGAGAGTCTTTTATATGGAAACTGAAGTATATTTTTGTTTTTTCCTGTTCTGTAAGCTGATATAGCGTGTGCTTAACATTGTAACAATATGTATTGTTTGGTGCATGCTAGGTTCGCTACTTGAAGATTATTGAGAAAAGTGGCTATCAGGCTCTTCCATGGGTGAGATATATTACTATGGCTGGTGAATATGAGTTAAGACTAGTATAAGGTCAAGCGCAGATGGTGTTTCCAGCCAATTGAGTTTGTTAGCAGGCCTCAAGTAACAAGTTCTAAAACTCTCAGCCCGTTTCGCAAAAGGCAACTGCTCGTTCACTCTGGATAGCAACATATTTTTGGGGGCCAGTTTTGTTGTTTATTGTATTTGACTCTTACATGTGATGGTGTTCATTTGCTTGTATCATAGCTTTTAACGATTAGTCTCATATCAAATATTTCGTCAAGGCAGATTCCCAACTATCTACTGCTTTGTATGTCTTGGTCTCGTAACAAATGATTGATGTTAACAACATTGGCATTTTGTTGTTATATATTTGATGGTGGGAGTTTCTTTTTTATATTTCAAGGTCTTCGAAAGGTGATAAGTTGATAACATTTCACCTTTGCTTATAGGAAGTCGTTGAGCTATATTTGTAACAGTTTGGATCTTGTTATGAATCGATGTTGTTGTTGTTGGATCAATTATAATCATGGATATAGAGATCACTATGATCAAGCCTCTGGGACAAATAAAGTGCAAGGCAAACTAACTCAACCTAGTACCAGAAATTTAAAAGGAAAACTAATACCGTACCAAAATGGAAGCATAATGTGTGATCAAAATAAAAAGGGATTGGAATAGCACCTATTGATTCTTTTATTGGAATAGCACCTATTGATTCTTTTACTCCGACGATGACAAAAGAAACACGACCAATGCCTTCAGTCAAGTTTAGGCAACTTTTTTCTTAAATGAGAAAAAGTCAACATTACCACGCTGACACACATTCTCATGCAATATTAACGTTCATCCTTACGGCGTTTTCCTCAACAGTTGCACTACTCTTCGTTTGATATAAAAATTAATTGTTTCATTTCACTTAGTCATTTACCAAATTAAGATGGTTAATATTTTTTAGTATTAAATAATTATATAAAGTAATACTAGTTAAAGTTAGAGTTTCAAAACATTATTAATAAAGTTAGTTTAATAAAATATAAAAAAAATTAAGGTGCGTATCAGGTTAATAAAGATCAAGTAATATGAAATGAGGGAGTACTATTTAAAATTTGTTTGCTCGATATTTAAATATTTTATTTTACTTTTAGTGACACAATTTTTATAGCTTCATGAGTGTCATCAAAATGCGCATGGTAGATTATTCTATTGTATTTCTTCCTTTGATTATGATTGACTTTTTGTTCAATATCATAAGAGAAGAAAGAAATTTATGTAGGTCAGATCCTAGTTGAGATAAATGCTATCCGACTTGAATGATCAAATTGATTCTTTCACTTTGTCGAACTCAAAATAGAAGCTCTCTTTACCCAGAGGAGATCCATCTTTATAGATATCATCATCTACATCCATAAAGCTCTATGTTTTGGAAGAAGCTCGAAAAAAGTTTGGGAATTAATCAAAAGAAAAATCTGCAAGATATGTTTAATTCTCCCTCCATTTGACTATCTGAGTAGGAAACTGGAACAGTCCTTAATTTCAAAGAAAAAGCTGAGACGAGAGCTATGCCTTCTGGAATCAGAACAATAACTGCTATAAAGTAATGAGATGTGCAAAAATGATCCCTATAACCAGATTCTCCATGTTATATGTGAGGTCAGTAAAATTCTCCAAAGAGTGATTTCTACTCTTCCTTTTTTCTAGTTTTTTTTTTATGAGTGATAAAACGAGAGATTTTTCATCTGCCAATGAATTGGATCCACCCCAATACAATGATGGGATTCTTGACTATGAGATGTGGACATGGCATGATAGATATTGAACTTCACATGAAAATTGAAATTTCTGACACCACGAATCGGTATTATGATATTTGGTACATAATTTAAATTTTTAGTATTTAATACGTTATCTAATATTTGTAATAAAAACATCGAAATATTGAATATGATACCGAAGTATATAATTACATATATAAGTCACATATATTATTATAATACTAATAAATATAAAAACTAGTATTAGTATAAATAAATTTGGTTACTGAAATTTTGACTAATTTATCTTGGTTGAAATATTTTTTTTTTGTGTAATTAATTAATAGAGGGGGTTGCTTGTACTTTTTTTTAAAAAACTGTTTATACATTTGTAAAATGCTAATATGATATAATTAAGATATTTTTGAAATATTAAAATCATAATTCTCCATTATATGAACATATATAAGTCAAAAACTATTTCTACATCTGTAAAGTGCTAATATGAACATATAGTACAACGTATGAAATCAAACTTAAAAATATCGGGTGATATTAAATTAACTTGATAAAATAATAACATTGTAATTTTATAAATCAAAAACTGAAATTATCGAATTGAAATTTTCAATACTGTATTATATCTTTCCATACGATTATTAAGCATCATTATCTCAATTTATAATCAATAGCATTAGTTACTGCTATAGTTAAGTCTTTTTGAGAATATGTAGAAGATTCCTCTTATCGTGTAGGAGTATACAAAACAGTTAGTTTCCTTAATTTTGCTGTAGATTATTATTGTGTTGTATTTAAAGTTTAGCTGTTGAATGAATAAAATTAACTTTTCACTACTTTTCTTTATTAAAATTTATATGGTATTAATGACACAACCCAATTTTTCAGGTCATTATGTCACTTACTATAACCCACTAATAGATAAGTCAATTTATAATTCAAAATAGCTAGTAACGAAATATCAAGAGAATTAAAAGGAAATAGCAGAAATGAATCTAAATAATAGACTAATATAGAATACAACTCCCAAAATCTGGTGAAATTAGTAATAGAGCTTCTAATAGAATCAGAGTACAAAGAAAATATAGAATAAATATACATGTGTTACACCTCATTTTAACAGGGGTCAAACTGACCAGACCGGAACCGGGAACTTGTTGTAATGGGCATCTCGAGCCCAACAAGGACCGGAGATCACCTGTTAACCTAACCTAGCCATCACATCAACCCACAAGGGTCATATGAACCCCGAACATATAACAAGATAGTGGAACCAAGACTAATAATCATAACCTAAGAAGTGTCTAATCAATCCATTAATGTCAACATACTTAACCAACGTACCCAATTCCATAGTCATCCACAAAGCCTCTACAAATTCAAAGTCAATAATATGTCGGGACATGCCCCCGACAATAGCCAAAATCAAGTTTAAAACAAGTCTATGACATAAGGGAGAAGGACCATGAAATTTATGCCTCCCGTAGTATGGAAGTTCACCACTTCAATGTCAACACACGAACCGCTCGAACACCTGATCACTATGCAGGAAAAAAAGAATAAGCTCAGGCCCCTGTATCGTGTGGAGATACATCATCCAGAGACGGTTAGCAGTTGGAACACTATAATGCAACTCATGGATTAAGAATAAAATAGTGTCGTCATTCAACCAAGTTACAACATCTTATGCAATCACATGTATATTTATATATATAGTGCCGAAAAAGGGAACAAGTGTTAACATGTATTTTGAAGCACCCGATCATGTCAAAGTTTCTAAACTACATGAGTGGGAGGTTAGAGTCTCCCATTTCATGCTTCATAATCGGGTGCTTCAAAATGCATGCTAAGACCATGCATTGAGAGGCTTGGAGAACACCAATTGCAGGAGAAAAATTAGGGGGTTAACAATGATGAGAAAAGGGGTCACCTTTCCAGATGATTTTACGGGAAAATTACGGATTGGAGGTTGAGAGGCTTGGACCCATCAAATTTTTGACTTTATGTTTGCTTAAAAAAAGAAGTGATGGGAGAGATGGGTAATGTTGATGGAGATAGAAATAGAGTAGAGGAGGGAGGAGAGGTGGAGGCCACCAAATTTTTCCATTACCCGGTGGTTTGAGAGTTGGTGTTGATATTATTGTCATTGTTTTGTCAACATTGTTGGTATTGCTGTTGTTAGATTACTGCTGCGTTGTAAAAGAGAAGGGAGTCATAAGGGTGGATTGAGTTTGGGCTTTGCGGGTCGGGTTAGTGAGTTGTAATTGGGCTAGGGTGATTTTGGTTGGGTTGTTGTATTTTTGTTGTTGGGATGCTATTTAGCTGAAAAGAATGGCCCAAAAGTTGATGCATAAGGGAATGAAATTTGCAAGAAAATCTTATAACTCTCACTCATTTTCACTTTATTAATTTAACGACGCTTCCTCCGTCCTTATTAATTTTCCGTATTATATGTGTATATATAAATTATAACCATATATAGAAAAATATTATAACGATACAACAAAATTTGTTTAGAGTTAAAAGTAAAAGTTAATATACTAATTATGAAGTAAGAAAGTAAAATAAAGCGTCAATTATATGAAAAGTAAAATAAAATTATTTCGTTTATGCTAAATTACTAAAATCAATATGAAGGATTAAAAAACGTTATTTTGATAAAGTATTCAGGACTAAAAAATAATAAAAAATTAATTATATGAAAAGAAGAGTCAAAATTGAGTGTCAACAACATGTATGTACTATCTCCGTAATACAAAATAGAGATAAGTATAATAAATATGAAGGAAGGCAGGAATACTCTGAACATCAGGAGTTCACCCAAATCTTTGATCCATAGCTGCTCGAACAAAGCACACATCAAAGGCTAGAACTCGAACTATGATCTGCAGGTTGCAGAAGTGTAGTATGAGTACCAAGCATATGGTACTTAGTAGGCATCGACCAACTGAGCTTTAAAGATAATGCAAGTATAAATAATATGTAAAGCAAGAATATAAACTACAAGCAGTTATCCAAGAAACTAAACATAATAATACTAAGGGAACAATAAGAGTAAACTATCCTATTCTAATAGTATTCATGAACTATAGTGCAATACCCTATTTTACTAGCCAATATACAAATAAAGAGTGAAAGAATAATATATAGTTATTGTACAAGACAAATAGATACATATACAATATGAATAAATAAGGAAAGAGAGGGACATATGATAATATCATGTATATACACACACATACATGCTCCCTCATATATGGCTAAACATAAAGGTAATAACCTGAGATAGCCAACCTATCATCTCAAGGATCATAACCAAGTAGGGGAGCTAATGTTAGCATAATCAAGCCTCTAACCAAATTGTGACTAATCATGAGGTAATCTATCAATAATGTAACTTACCAATAATAGAGAATGATAAGAAATCAAAAATGTACTGACAGTCTTAGGTATCAATCCATAACCATCCTGCTAGAAACTAATCATAAACCAACAATAAAGTAAGCAGCTAGTCTAAAAAACCAATACCTAACCGCATTCTCATAAGTCCAGATGGTTCAAACAAGCACTCAACAAACAACAATCTTAGTTTATACCTATACAACCACCCATAAGGTCGATAGATATATGCACCAACCAATTATTCTAGTGGTAGGCAATGCATATAAATGAATGAATGCAATAAAACCATAAATACTATGTTCGATCCCAGAGTCATAACGTAACAAGTATATAAACCTCCTCCAGCTCAATAGCTCATAAAGGCAGGACCTATGATGACCATCCTTCTCTAGCACTATCATTCACAGATGAAGGGACCCATAAGGGACTCAAGATAATCATATACATTGTCTAGTCTCAAACAAGGACTTTCAATAACCATTATAATAAATCTAATCCATCTAGTATCGACTATATATATACTCCCTCCATCCTATTTTATATACCACCATTTTCTTTTTGGTTTGTCCAAAAAGAATGTCACCTTTTTTTATTTGGTAACTATTTAAAGACACAATTTCACTTTTATCCTTATTGGTCCAACTTATAAGATACCACTTAATTAAGATAGTAGTAGTATATTTTTAATAAAGGACCATTTGGAAAACATCACCAAGTCTTTCTTTATTTCTTAAATTCCGTATTTGATCAAAGTATGCCACATAAAATGAGATGAAGGGAGTATGTATATATATATATATATATATATATATATACATATACATAAACCGTGACTGAAAGGTTGTAGATCTATAAATCCTTCCTTCGAGATTGACATCGGGACTAGCCCTGCATAATCGCTCAGAAAGGGCCAGAGTCTCTCTCAAAGTTAATAGTAGTGGTAAAAGAGTGAATTCATAATGGAACAGAATCCACCTCAACCTAATTTTCAAAATAACTTATTTTGTTTCAAAAGCCCATAAATTATTAAATAAGGTGGTACGATTTTTATTGTAAAAAAAATTATTTTAAAAGTGAAAAGTGAGAATAAATTCTGTATTAGCAAATATTAGTAAAATCAAGGATTTGGTTGAAATTTTACCACTAAGTAAATACAAATGCACCCCAAAGTACGCACACCACCACAAGTATCCAAACAATAAAACTATAAGTGTTTGTAAACAACAAACACATCCTAAACCTTTGGGGTGCATTTGTATTTACTTAGTGGTGCTCAACTAGTATCATAATCATGTCCTCGAGAAAAATTGCCTTAGATACTAAGTAATATTTTAAGTATTATGATAAAGATTTTTTTATGCCAATATACTGTTAACCAAGCCCACTATCAAATAAAATAGGAGTCTACAACCTTAAAAAATATTCTAGACTAAGGTTCAGGTCACCTTTCTATCCTAAATCTCATAATTGCATCAAGTCATAATATACTAGTCATAACCATAACCTATAATCCCTACCAAACATGCAATCTATACTTAACACCATCTCATAAAGAAAAGTAGATCGAAGCTCAGTTCGATGTTGAACCGTATTTCTGAATTTTATATCAAAATTATGTCACACTATTAAAATAACCATTTATGTGTTAAAAGGAGTAAAACAATACAAATATTGCTATAAAAAAACTCTAAGCCCAAAATTAGATAGTAATGAGACTGTGGGCCCCACTAGTGAAATTTCAAAATTAATTCCGTTAGGAGGTCCCTCGAAGGACAAGGAATGTATTATCAAAAGTTTAGAACTAATGAAGTCTTAATTAGGGCTTAAATCATCCCCAAAGGTTAAGGAAAATATAAGAAAAATTCTAGAGTTTATGACTAATTTAGGGCAAAAACTTATAAAAAAAATTAGCGACGAATAATCATCTCAACACTTTCTACTCATCCCCAACTCCAACTTATGATATACCCTCAAGTTATTGAGCTTCTAGGGATAAGAATGGCAGAAAATGGTGAAGAAATTGGGAAACAGGGTTGTTATACTACCATGACTTTGCCCATCGTGAATGCAAGACTCGAGGGTTGCAATCGTGATGAACAAGAAAATTACCCTTTGATAGTATGGGTAAGATGTTACGAACGTGAATAAAAACAAAGTAGACTACCATGAGCGTGACATCAATGGTCGCAATTGCAAAGAGGAATAAGAGACTAGGTTGGGTCACTCTTCATCACGAACACGAGAGGCAACGATTGAGATCGTAATGGTCAAGAGTTTGACCCTTCATGAACACATCCTAAACCTTTAAACAAAAAGAAAAAAATTAGGGTTACCTTAGATGTTGGGAAACTAACAATTTTCTAAGTCCAAATGGACTCCGACTGGATGCTCGAGATTTTTTTGGAACCTTATTCATGCAAAAAAACTACACTACCATATAAATTTAAAATTTTAGAATTAAAAAAAACATCAAAACTTTCATCCGAGATCATTTTGATTAAATGTTGGTTCCACAACTAGTTCTGTTTTAACCAAACTTCACCCAATAGCTCAAATAAGTCTGAAAATCTCAAGACCTAAACGGAGGGTACCCCTAGCCTAAAATTAATATTTTAGAGCTAATGGAACTGCCAGATTCCTCATTCAAAGCTGTTTACTATTAGTTTTGGTCCAAGACCAATTTATTAACAACAAAAGCTCCAAAATAGAAAAATGAACTTAAAACCCAACTGAACTATCCAATAATCAAATCTAAAGTTCCACAAGTCATAAATGACCTTTATCCACTGTGGGAAGGATTAAAACATCAAAAATAAATTAAGAAAATAACATGGAGGTTGATTACAATCAAAGCCCATAACCTGTTACGAGATCCTTTTTATGTTCTCATTTATGGTTGAATCTAGAGACAAATCACTTTAATTGTTATTAACTCTGGAAATATTACTGCTATAAATAATAGTATTTTTGTTGCTTCACCTATCATTCATGTGATACAACTCAAAACCCTTTTCCTGTTATCTATCAAATTATAGTGTAATCTCAATTTTTTCAATTTAAAGAATGCAACTTGCAATGATACTTAATAGACATCAACTCATGGGACATCTTGATAGATCAAAATCAGTACCACCAGTGACTTTTATCCAAGATAAGTTTATGATACAAAATATCAAATATCAATTATGGTTCTCTCAGAATCAACTGATCCAATAAGAAATTATACCATCTGTCGATTCTATCATTAAACCAATTATATCTATAACTTCTTCTGCTTAGAAAGCCTGAGAACTTCTTCACGTGGCTTATGCAAATAAGAGCCACACTCTCATTTTTAGCCTGCGGGACCAGTTATATTAAGAAATTTATATATTCATTGAAGAATACTTACAACTTACAAAAGGTTTACACTCTCTCTCTCTCTAATACACTCAAAGTTGCTCGATCACTAGTAACAAAATGATGACTTATATTTCCAAAATTCTAAACAACCTAAACTTCGAGTCTTGTAAAACCTCTACTGCTATAAGAGCAAGAGACTTTTTCTTGGGTTTTGAAGAATCAAGCTATGGATCCTGAGATTTTCCTTAATCACTTAGATATTGAGAAGGCATCTTGCATTATAACAGTAGTTACAACATAGAAGATGAATATCCTACCCCAAATCTAACAAGAATAATCATCACTTCAATAATCAACAATAAAAATAACCTATGACTCGACATTCCATCTCCAACAATAAGCAAAAACTAGAGATCAAATTCGAGCAAATATTATGTCAACTATGACCCCACTTTAGATGTATGTCATTCCTAATTGCATAATTATTTTGAAGCTAAGATCAACTTTTCTTATAGTTTGTAGTTAGGAGAAAACTATTGATTCTAGATTCTGTTGTGACTTATAATGTCACAATTAAACCTCACAATTTTGAGATGTGTACATGCAATGAGGAAATATCTTTATGTGACGGTAAATCTATTTTCATTGCTTGTAATTACTCTTGTAGTGATTTTAATTTTTTTTTGTATTCGATCATTTTACCTCTCTTTTGTTGCCTTATAACATTTGTGAGCTATGAGAAAGAGTGGTATGATTTTTGAAGCATTAAGGACTGTTTTATATAATTTTTTTGATTTTTAGAATCCTTTAAGTGGATATAGTTCTTTGGTTAATGTTTCGATATCCGAGCATCCAATGAAAATTTTATTAGTTCCATCAGTTTTGAAATATTAATTTTAAATTAGTAGTGCGCTTGATTTGGGTTTTGAGGCCCTATCATGTTTTTTGAGTATTTGGATGAGAAACTAGCTTTATTGGCCTAAAGTGGGTTTTGGGTAAAACTTATTAATAATGACCTCCATTGGTGATTCTGAGGATTCCATTGAATCCAAAATGTCGAATTAGCCTAATAGAATTATTAGTTTATTTTATGGAGTCCCAAACGAATCTCGAAGGTCTATTCAAGAAGACTTTAGCCTTATATTTTTTATGGTGCACCAGGTCACACTTTTCCCCGCATGTGGCCAGGGCTCATGCAAGTGATGAAGTGTTGACCTGATTACCATGCACGTGATGAGTCAGTTTGGGTCCCAATAAAAGATTACCCTATGCGAACATGGTAGGTTGGGTGCATAAGCGGTAGGGCACTATTCACAGAACAATATATATAGCCCAATTTCATTCTTGAACACCATTATCAAGCTTTGGGGAGCATGATTTCATCATCTTTTATTTGGGTAAGCTTAGAAATCAATTTTTAATCATTATCCATTGATTATATTGCAAAATGATCTTCAAAACAAGGATTTTAGATGTGAAATTTTGGGATTTACTTGGTAAACTGAAAAATGAGCATTTCAATAATTTCTAACTCGATTTTGACTATTTTTCTATGAAATTTTAGATTTGAAATCGTTAAACTATGAGTAATGTGATTTTATATTAAAATTCTAGACTTAACCTTTTATATTTGGGGTTGATTTTTGAGTTAATTTGGACCCAATTAAAAGTATCCTAATATGGGTATTAATAGACTCTTATTTATGTGAAGAACCCATTTTGATAGATTGGGAGAATTCTAACTCCACTAAAAAGAAAAGGTTTTATGTTGCGGGTTTTTGAGCTCGTGTTTTGACTTTGAGGTAGGTTATGACTTAACTTTTTTCAAAATTAGTTGGGCAGAGAATTAATCATGTAAAACATACTATGGGTTGGGAGAAATCTCAATATTTATATGATTTAAAATTTTATTATTATTATTATTATTGTGATGCTTGAATTGGGGGGGGGGGGGGGGCTTGTGTTAACCAAAATAATGTCTTATATGGTCCTTTTACTATTGTAGTGCTGTGTTGGGGACTTGTTGGGGATTTTGTCAATACCTTGCATTGATTATGTATTGTGTTTCCATGAGGGGGCTTGTACCATAATTTATTGATTTAGGTGACTTGGGTTTATTTATACTATTATTGAGTTGATTATTACGTATTTTTAATTTTTCCATGATCATGTATACTCATTCATCACTCATTTTCATGTACCTGGTATTACTATAGTGCTTGAATTCTTTGCAAAAGAAAATAAACCATTTTATTAAATGCCTTTAGTCAAGAAAAGTTCCATCAAGGTTGATTGATGAGATTGTGATTAATATATGGGTTTCAAACTCCTTATGGGTCCTCTCTTGGAAGCTTGGGTTCTAAAGGTGTATACAAAGTGAGCATTTGGTTATTGCATTCATTTCATATTATTTTATTACACAGTATTGCATCTAATTGATTTGGGTAATATTGTGCTTTGGATATCTTCATACATGATGTTTATTTATTTATATTGTTATTTATATTGAGCCGTATATTGTATAATTATGCAACTTGTTCCACGTGGGACTTTTCTGTGTGTAGAGCGGTTACATCGCTCGTAGTTTTACTTACTCGATTTAGTTGTCTACTCATATTGGTTGACCTATGATGCCTATTAAGTACAAATGATACACACTTCTAATTTTGGCACCTTTTTAGTGTGGATCCTACTTTATTCTAGAGGCAGACATTTTATGTACTAGTATTGATGCCAGTTTTGAGTCACTCTTATTCATGACACAATTTTTTAAGATATTGAGTGGTTATTGTTATTAGTTTGACTTTATTCTAAAGTCTTGAGTTTTATTTCATTATTGATATTCTTTTCATTTATTCTATCTTTGTAATCTCGTACTTTTTCTAGCTTAATTTCGCTCCTAGAATGTTAAGATTTATATTTAAAATTGAATATCTTTTGTTACATATAGAATTTTCTAGATTTAGACTCTCCATTGTGTGGGAAACTGCATATGCTTTTCATCGATACCAATTTCACCCAAATTGGATACTCGGTTGAGAAGTTATGGCGATTTTAGTAAAGCAGTGTACCATCTGGGCAACCATCGCATCGCGGTGAAGTGTAAATTCCCAATCGTTAAATTTTAGTGGACCTCTACGATAGCCCCATATCGCGAAGAAGCCTTATTTTCCATTTGTCCATTTCCAGTGGCTCACCGCGATGGTGACGCATCACGGTGATGGCCCAAATGATAAATTAGTAGAGCATCGTGATAGCTCTGCGTTGTGGAGAAATTTCAGGTCCCAGTTGTCTAATTCTAGTGAGCCACCGCGATAGTGGCGCATCGCAGTGGCATGCCAGTTCAGAAAAGTTTTGTTGTTTCTAGTTCCAATTAAGAGTTTAAAAAGGGCACTTAGGTCAATTCCCAAGGCCTCAATTCATCCAAAACAAGGAATTACAGCCTATTCTAAGAACTTTATGCATAATTTCATCCATTCTCTCTCAAAGCAAAATCCTAGAACTCAAAAACTTCTTCTCCAAGAAATCAAATTCCATCATTGTTTCTCCAAGAAAGCTCTAAATTGAGGATTCCCAAGATAAGATAATTCAAAATTCATCTTCAAGAACTCAAATAGTCATCAATAATTTAAGATTCTTCATCTATTTATCTACCAAGGTATGTGGGGTTTATGAACAAGGATCCTCTTTCATCCTTGTGCCCAAAGCCAAGTTTTTATTTACAAATTCATATGATTTTGAATGAATATCCATAAGATTTGAATTATGGTTCATACCCATTATTGTTATTTGCAAGATTATGAGATTTCAAGTGTTTTAGAAGTTGAATTGCCTGACTATTCTTATATTTTCATGCCTATTGCAATAATTTTCAGATTTTGAGATGAATTATCATTGTTTTCATTATCAAGCATGATTATTATGATGTTTTGACATGAGATTGATGCATGGGTAATAAAGCCTTAATTGAATATTGCTATTTCAAGATTGTTTATGCTATAAGAACCCTATGGCTAGATTTTTTCAGATTTTCAGTAAAGTTTTGATCTTTTGATCCTCAGATAAATTTTGGAATTTACTTTATAGATTTATTACAAATTATAAAAATAAGATTAGCTTTAATTACAGATTGAATCATATAAATGCATAATTGATTTCATAATAAACCCTTAAGCCAGATTTTAAAGTGAATTTCCAACAGAGTGAGCATACAGTTTAAAAGGAAGTAGTATTTAGCATCAAGCAGAAAGTGTGGGATTAGCATGCCCTATCTTCCACAAAACTATGTAGCCAAAGTAGGTATAGATTATCATATTTTCCCACTTCTATATGGATGACAATTATAGATATGATCACTTAGATCAGGTTATAACCTTGACAAGAGTATGGCACCTCTCCACATCGTGAGGTTTTCCCCATAGGGGACTGAAACGCTGGAATCCATGTTAGCTCACATGGTTTATGTTGATTAGAAGAACCTCCCTTACAGATAAGCTTCAGATAAAGTAACAATTTTAAAAAAAATCCTTACTATTAAAGAAAATATTTTAGAAACACTAAGTGTAAAGGCTCGCAACTTTATTCAAATTATGCTTTACAGAAAGATATTAGCTACAAATTTCAGCTTTCATATTTCAGATATAAAAGTGAGCCCTTTTTACACCTAGAAAGTATGATTTACAGTCAGAACACTAGTACGACTTTCAGAACTAAATGTTACGAATCACTAGATTTTCAAAGTATGATTTATTCATGATTTCAGATTTCAATATTTCAGATATTCCAGCTTATGTGAGTCATTTACATTTAGCATGCATGGTTTTACAAATTATGATGATCAGATAATATTTTACTTATGCATTTCACCCCATATACTCAGTACATACTGAAAGTACTAATCCATATATATGTCTATGTGCTACATTATCTCATAGTATAGGTTCAAGTGCTCAGTTTTAGCAGTGTAAGTAGTTTGAGCATCTCCATCTACATCCGACAGTTGGTGAGTCCTCATACTTCAAGGACTTATTCATTTAGATTTGGCAGCTTATTAGTTTATATGATTCAGTATTCTTTCAAATAGTTCGAGTTAGCTGGGGGTTTGTCCCAGTGACTCTCTAAGTATTAGTAGTAGAGGTTTGTCAGACTGCTAGTTTTTGATTCAGATTATTTAGTATTGAGGTTCCAAACATTATTTTCAGATATTATATTCAGTCAGTTTTCCGCATATAGTATGACTCTTATGTCTCTGTTCTCTTTATTATGAGATTCATACTTAGTAGAGGGCAGACAGGGTTAGCTTAAGGCTACTCATAGTCTTGAGCACAGTGTGATATCTCGGGACCAGGTTTTGGGGCATTACAATCTTATGGTATTGTGTTACATACCAAGGTTGGACGGGGTAGGTTCCATCATGACCTTGAGATTTTGAATCATGACAAGTTGTATTAAACAAGTTGGATCCAGGTAGGTTTTCTATATTGGTTGACCTATGATGTCTTCCTGAGTAGTAAAATATCTAATAGATTTCAACAGATTTAAGAGGCTATGAGATATTTTTATAAAAACTCTCTATTTTTATCGTATATGTTGATTGACACATGGTATTCTAAACTTATAGTTGAATCTTTTTGTCCAGATAGCTAGTTTTTGAATAGGTTCTTTTGATGATGGTGAGATGGCACCATTCTAGGGCCACAAGTCAAGGGATGAGGCATGAGGCGCGATTGAGAATGAGGTAGAGGTAAGTTATAAGAAATGGCTATGGATAAAGGGCATTTTAGAGCATCATACCTAAGCCAGTGATTGATTGTATTGATATGGCCTATCATCTAGAGGGTGTGGTACCAACCCAGGGCTCTCAAGGTTTCATTACTACTCTAGTGCTGCAAGATGTCTGATCTGACTTTTAAGCCATTGGGATGGCACTTCTCAGGCAGGTACTCTACTAGGTAAACCAAATTGTTCTCCAATGAGAGAGGGTGTTTAGCTACTAAGGTAGATTCCTATTTAGGTATTTTAAAATCTTGGGGCATAGTTAACTACTATTATGGCCTCATAGATTGAGGTGTTACCTACCATAGTTGTTATTTCACTTGTGGTTCTTAAACCAGTAAAATTGACTAATAAGCTAAAAAGGTTCAAGATATTTATAATATTGGCCCTTTCTATGTATAATGGTGCTATTGAGGAGGATGTGTATGTGTTCTTAGTTGGCTGTAGCAGAGGTTGCATAACGTTGATTATACCACATTTAAATTAATTAGAGCAATCTAATAGTGGTGGAGGTCCTTTGTTGGCTGCAAGCTTGTGGGTTCTCCTTTATTGATGTAGACATAATTTTCAAAGGTGTTTCTAAAGAGATATGTGCCCTTGAATTTATGGTATAGGTTGAGGGAAGAGTTTGATGATTTGGACTAGGGCTTCATGACTTTTGCTGAGTACGAGACCCACTTTCATGCTTATTATAGGCATGCTATGGATAGTATCTCTATAGAGGGCGAGAAGATCAAAATGTTTATAAAGGGTCTAATTAGTGACAAATCAGTTAGAGACTATAGATGGATCCTTTCAAAGTATTGTGGATCATGCCAAGAGATTCAAGCTTATTCGTCATGAGGCTTAGGTTAGCAGAGATAAGAGGTTATACAGATAATGTAATTTCATTGGTCACTCATCCTAAGGTAGGGATTCTTTAGGAAAAGGTTCTCATGGTTACCATAATAAACTAATTTAAGCAACATTATAGGGTTTAGATAGTGGTTTTATGGGTTATGAGACTTTGGGTGGTCAGAGGTCAGGTCATTTAGGTTAAGGGTCTTATTCTAGTTTTTTTGGTTATGGAGGACAATTTTATTCTTCTGGGATCTTAAGATATGACTTATCTCACAAGAGATGTTATTTGTGCGATGAGTTTGGACACTTAGAGAGAGATTACCCAAGAAATATGTTATGTCCTCAAGGTCAGAGTTTACAGTTTTAGGTACCAACACCTTCATCTAGATAAGATACGCAGAGTAGTAAAGGTGGATCTCAAGGGTACTAGGGATGGAGCTCAAGGATCTTATAGTGGTAGTTAAGGAATTGCTTAGTCTGGAGGAATACATTAAAAGTGGTATAATTTTTTAGGATACCTAAGATTGAGGCCTCTAATGTTGGTATCAATGGTATCGTATTGATTTGCCATCATTCTATTTCAGTATTATTTAACTTTATGTCCATATTCTCTTATGTGTTTGCATATTTTACTTCTAGTATTGATTCTATTTGTGAGTCCCTTATTGTACCCATATGTTCTTCTACCCTCGTAGATAATTCTTTATTAGTGGATCAAGTGTACCGATCATGTGTAGTGACTCTTTTGAGGCATAACACTTGGGTAGATTTGATCATTCTTGATATGGTTGATTTCAATGTTATATTGGATATGGATTGTTTATTTCTTTATCATTTAGTCCTAGATTGTTATGCCAAGACTGTTACTTTAGTCATGCTAGATGTGCCAAAGTTAAAGTGGAAGGGTACTCTTAGTTTTTGTCCTAAAAGGGTTATATATTTTCGTTGTGCATATCAGATGATAGAGAAAGGGTTTCAATCTTATTTGGATTATGTGTGGGATACCGGTGCTAATTTGCATCTTTTTGTGTTCGTGAGTATTATTAGGGTGTTCATGGATGTGTTTCCTATAGATTTTTTTAGTGTTTCTTCGAATTGAGATATTGATTTTGCTGTTGACTTAGACTTGGACACTAAGCACATTTCTATTTCCCCTTATAGAATGGCACTAGAGCAATTGAAAAAATTAAAGGAGAAATTCTAGGATTTATTAAGTAAAAGGTTTATTAGACCGAGTGTTTCACCTTGGGGATGTTTCTATCTTGTACGTCAAGAAGAAAAAAGGGACTATCTGTATGGGTATTGATTACCGATAGTTAAATAAAGTGAGCATCAAGAAAAAATATCATCTTCCACAAATTAATGACTTATTTGATCAGTTTTAGGGAGTAACAATGATATCTAAGATTGACTAAAAATTTGGTTACTATCAGAAAAAGATCAGAGCTTCAAATATTTCAAAGATGACTTTCAGGATGTTGTATGACTATTATGAGTTTTTAATTATGTCTTTTGGGATGACTAACGTCGCGATAATATTTGTGTAGTTGATGAAAAGGGTATTTTGACCTTACCTTAATTCTTTTGTGATTATGTTCATCAACGACATTTTGGTGTATTTAAAGAGGAAGGTGGAGCATGAGAGGTATTTTAGGACCAAATTTCAGAGGTTGAGATATAAGTAATTGTATTTCAAGTTCTCTAAGTGTGAGTTTTGATTGGATTCAGTGTTTTTTCTTATGTTATGTGGTGAACAGGGATGATATTATCCAATCATGGTGGCAGTGGTTAGCAATTGAGCTACGCCTACTTCCCCTATCAAAATCTAGAGTTTTATTGGATTAGCGAGCTATTATCGGTGGTTTGTGGAGGGTTTCTCTTTTATTGTAGCTCCTTTTACTAAATTGACTAAGAAATTTATTACTTTTTAATGGTGGAAGAGTGTGAGCAAAGCTTTCAAAACATTATTGACTTCAGCTTCTTTCTTGACATTGTTCAAAGAGGGAGTGGATTTCATAGTGTATTGCAATACTTTTAGAGTTAGCTTGGGTGGCATGTTGATGCAAAAGTGTAAAGTGGTAGATTATGCTTCTTGACAGTTGAAAGTCTATCAGAATAACTACCCTACTCATAACTTGGAGTTAGTGACAGTTTCATTTTCATATTGAAGTGTGGCATTATTATTTTTGTGGGATTCATCATGAGGTTTTCATTGACTATTACAACCTTTTTTACTTCTTCAAACATTGAGATCTTAATATGAGACAACATAGATGGTTGAAGTTACTTAAGGATTATGATCTCACTATTTTTATTATCTGGACAAGGCTAATATGATATTGGATGGCTTGAGTCTAAAAATGATGAGAATGGGGAGTTTGACTTATCTTATGTTGAAGGAGCAATCTTTGGCCTTAGACATTTAGTCTTTGGCCAACTATTTGGTTTGACTTGATAGTTTTGTACGTACGTGTGTTTTGGCTCATGTTGAGGCTAGATCCTCATTATTGGAGATTTATCTAGATAGTTTGATGATGGAAAGATGAGAATGATTCATGATAAATTATTCAGTGGCGAGGTAAAGGTGGTAATAATTGATTCAGAGGGTGTTGTGAGGACTGGTGATCGAGTTTGTGTGCTAAATATTGGTAACTTGATTAGACTAATTTTGGAGGAAGCTCAATCCATCCAGAAGTTGTCGAGATGTACCATGACTTGAAAAATACTATTAAAGATATAGGATATAGAAGGATATTATGGAATTCATGGCCAAGTGTCTTAATTTTTGATAGGTAAAGTATGAGAACAAGCAATCAGATGGTATGATACAGTGGATGCTTGTCTTAGAGTGGAAAAGAGAGTGATTGCCATGGAATTTGTGGTTGGTTTGTCCCTCGACTTTGAGGAAATTCAATTTTATTTTAGAGATTGTGGATAGGTTGACCAAATTAATACACTTTGTAACTTTGCACATGTTGTTTGTTAATCTAAGTAAGGAAACTTTCCTTGGTTCTAAGAGAAGTGAGTTGTAGATCAGCAAGTAAATCTTGAAACCCCTACACCTTTGTTTGAATGACTGGAGACCAATTTTGTCCTCTATACTATGAACATTATTAAAGTACCCAATCATCATACAAGGTCTATGAATTTGAGCAATAAGACTTTTTAGGTCATGCCACAGATGTTACCTTTACTGTAATTCATTCCTATCATGCACAACTATGATGGAAGTACTGAACTGAGTAACCTGATTCTCCACCAAGCAATGAATGAACTATTCATGTACATCTTGCACTTTAACAGTTAAATGTTTTCTCCAAAGCAACCACACCCTCCCAAATTCATCTTTAGGATTGTTATAAGAGTAGTGCTAGTTTGTAGTAAATTTTGCAGTATTTTCTTTGAATTTTGCTCTTTTACTCTAGTCTCAACACATTCAAAGAAATCTACCTTATTTTTCTTTAGAAAGAGGAGCAACTCTTTTTGTTTGAGGGCTTAATTAATCCCTATAATGTTCCAAGTACTAAAATTATTAAGGGTCAAAGGGGTCCCTCCTACCAGATTCACTCATCCTAGAGATGCTTGGTTTAGTAATTTGCTTATGCAGGTGTGAAACCTGTGCATTAACCTCATGACCCTCCTGAGAGACTTCTTCACTCTGTACTGCAGTACTCTTATGATGCTCCATAATATGAGATGCCATCTGGTCCAGCTTCAAATCCTCCTCATGCTGTGGTTTCTATAACTTCTCTTTCAGTACTCTTTATCATTCCTAAATAGGGGTGTATGTCTTCTCCTTCTTCTCCTTCTTCTTGGGAGTTCCTCCAGGCCATGGCTTTCTCCAGGATGCTCTTGTACCTTTTTTCCAACAATTAGCATTCTTATGCCTAAGTTTTAAATAATCATGACAAAATTTAGGCTTTCACTCATAGGTGATTCTCTGTTGGAATGCTCCTGATGAAACAAGTAATTCAATACTCTTATGTAAAACCTTAGACACATCAGTCTCAATAAGCACCCCTGCATACACTATTCTTTTTATTCCAACAGTTATGTTATTAGTGTACAAACGTTTCCCCACCACACTAGCAATTTTACTATCTCAGTAGACCAGTACCCGATCGGTAGCCCAGAAAACTTTATCCATAAGGGAACTTTTCTAAGGCAATCCGGGTTGAATTTGACATCAATTTACCAATGTTGTAGTATAAACGACTTATTTTGAAAGTTGTATGGTCTATCTCGCATAACCAGATCTCTATCCTTAATTGTATCGAACAGAAACATGTAATATCCATTATTATGATAGAGGATTTGAGGCTTGGATACAAAATTCCATACCTAGACAGCATAATTCTCCATTGAATAAACATAAAGTATATCCCCAATCACATAACTAATCAACATTCTAGCCTAGTAAGCCTCTTATATTTTAATGTCGTTTTCACCTGTCGTTACCACTATTTTCCCATTATTCTTCATTGGTTGGATAAAACTCAGTGATGTTCCCATTTGCGAGCTTGGATTGTTTACTGGCTTAATCTCTACATCCTTCTTAGGAGAGGTGGGTCTGCGACTCTGTGGTATAGGCTCAGTAGATGTGCCCACATCAAAAAAATAAAGGCGGCAAGGTATCATCATCGTCGTCTCCAAAGCTATTGCTTTCCCTTTTAATTTTTCAAGGACGTTACCTCCATCCTCATTCTCACGGACTTCTTCAATAACTTAAAATTGAGTTAGGAGAAAACTCCCAAATATAATCGGAGTTCTATTGGATTGGATTCCACTAGCTGGTGTCATTAGAGTCTTTGTCATTGCCGGTGGGGTTGCCTCCATCATCTTTTTTCCCTTAGCGCAAGATAGCTACCTTGGATTAACATGCACTGAGAGCATCTAGCTTAACGTGTGCTCCAACGAACTCATATCCAAATATAATTGGATATTTACCAAGTTCTGTCAATTTAAATTTTGTAATGCTTGTTCTTCTAATAAAACATATCATTTTTCATTAAAACGACTCATTTTATCCAGTAATATTTCTCTTTAGATTATATTTAGCAATTTATTGGACATCATCTATCTTATCACTAGGCAAAAAGATATATCATGTCATGACCTAACTAACCAGATCGTGCGAGCACATATTCTAGTTCACTTAATTAGGAGAACCCTTACTAACCATTTCAAAACGTAAGCAAAAATTAATAAGAAACTATAAAATATATTATTTATTACAATCGATTCATCAAAACTTGAAGTACAAATTTCAAGGACTTGGTCTAAATAGGTACAAGAGTACATAACCCAATTTCCACTGTAAGAATAATAACAAAAGCTGTTGGAGATCTTTATCGTGTCATGCATGAAACATTTACTGATCCTACAATTAGACTATACTCCAGAAAAAGAGTATAGCAAGAATAGTATCAGTACAAACAATACGTACTGATAAGCATCATCGGCCGACTCAAATTAAATCAAATAAATATCACATAAATATCTGAAAAGAAACATATAACATAAGGATTCATTAGCCAAAAGTCTTCCTTCTTTTAACCCTTAACCCCCTTTTCACTCTTGCTAACCTCGCACATTGTGATTCAACTTTTACTTTACTAAATCCAGCCGTAGTCATCAACCTATCCCGATGAAATCAAGTTTGATTTATTTTTGTAATTAAATATAAACTAAATCAGCCTTAGCTCAAGGGTTTATACCCTTAACAACCTGCTATTTTAGATTTTTACATAACACATAACCTTATTTCAATATTTTGGTAGTGCAATAACACCTTAGTAAGTATAGATTAATGTAGAACCACAAAAAATTTACTAGCAAGATAGCAACACCCTGCCTACCTAGTCTCGACAATATCAACCACTAGATCCCTAACCATAACCTCCCCACTAACGTAAACTATGGACACTTTTTGAGCAACTTATGCCTATTAAGCATAGTTCACCCTTTTTATCAACACCATGTAATTTAGTCAACTACAATTCAAGATGGACAATAACGCAAGTTAAACACGACCCCAACAAGACTCCAAGTCAATCAACCATGAATCAATCATACTATGTCCAAAAATAGACATATAAAAAGGATACCAATCATTTGTAATTTATCCCAAGCCACTTAAAGATTAATCATTGCGAATTCTGATTTTATTGAAGAAAGAAAATACAACAGTCAACATTTAAGCCAGGTTCACTCAATGAACAAACTCGGTCAACTCAAGGAACCAAATATAATATTATCTAACACATAACTCAATTCACTCAAAGAACCAATAGATATGTATATTTGTACAACAAGTAAACAAATAATCTAGTAAAAAATAATTCGATTCACTTAAGAAACTATCACTCTCATCAATGCATGTACAATATGCAAAGGGTCTTATGATCACCCACTAGTCATGACCTGCAGGGTATGACCTCTTATTAATGTACCAAAATCCCAGACATTAAGTGTCTATCAATCTTATACCGACCAATTCAGTGAAGATTTTCAAATATTGATGCATCATATAATAATAATAATAATAATAGTATAAATTTTGTAAGAATTTTCTAATATCGATACATCACATGATGTTCTTGTAAAATACACTCATGCTTGTGAACTTGCTGATATATATACAAGTCATTACCAAAATCAGCCTTTGCAAGGTGTTGTTCCAAGTTCGACGTTGTTGTACCACACCTAACTTGAGGGGATGTATTAAGCATCCTTATCATCATTAGCATTAGTTATTGTTATAATTCCTCATTTTGTGTATCTACAAAATACTCTTCCAATTGTTTAAGAGTATACATAACAGTTAGTTTCCTTAAGTTTAGTTGTGAGTTGTTATTATCTATTGTATTTCAAGATTGGCTGTTGAAAATAAAATAAACTTTTTGCTATTTTTCCCTATCATATTTTATAACCATATCCATCATGAATGTGATGACATGTTTAAAACCACTAATTTGAAGAAAACAGTTTTTTAATTTTCGTGCAAAATGAAAGACATTGACATAAAATAAGGCAGAGAAAGAGTATCTTTTATTCATGGTCATTATATCTCCCACACTATCATGATTCAAAAATGGGTCATGATGACACTTATTGCAACTCGACCTTAATAAGTCAGTCAATCACCCAAACTCATAAAGGAAAAATTAAATAATACATACCAAGGTGAGACTTATAGAATGAAGTTAGGCCCTAAACATAAATAAAAGCAAAAAACCATAAAAATATCATAAATTCCAAAAAACTAGTGTTATAGTATAAAAACATCTAAATATAATATTTCAAAATGAAAAGTATATATATCTGGCTCTGATAATAAAAATAAACATAAATAAGACAGAGGAGGTCTGATTCAGCCCCAAACATTGGGATGGATCAGTACCTTAAACTTTGGATATCTCTGTATGAACTTAGCTTCCATGAGAGATACTCGTACTAAGATCTGCACCAAAAGGACATAGTACAGGTGGGTACGATCCACTTGTACTCATCATAAGCCGACAGAGCAAAGCAGAAAATAAGATAAGTAAAATATATTATGAGCATGTCACATACAAGTAGAAAAGATCCCAAATGGTAGCTCACATCGTCTATACTAACAGTTCTAATATTTGTAAGTACAAAAAAATAGCAATAATATAGATATAAGGAAAAATACATGAAAATCAAACACAAGTCAAGAAACATAAGAAAAATGAGTATGTAAATGCAATGTGGATGGGATGAATGATGAAATCTATCGTATGAATTTTCGTATACACCCACTGAGCTTGCAGCTACCAGGTAGGACTCATGGGGTATTCGCAACCCATATACTACAACTCATATCTCAAGCCAATTTTGCTGGAAAGTGAACTTGACCAATGATTTTCAAAATATCATAACCAACCTTGCCTGCAAATGATCTTAGCCAAGGATTTTTAAAAAGGAGTCATTTTATTTCAAAATAATATTCTCAATGGTACTAGTATCTCATGAATGTATATATATGGAATGCGGATGTAATGCTCACAATCAACTCAATATGATGATATCCAACCCATCCAACATGAATATATATAAGTGAGCCCAAAAATCAAGTCAATATATCCGTAAGTCATGATTATCAACTCCAATAAGCAAACATCAAAATAAATATATGTGCAATACATCATTAATATCATATCAACCCCTAACACAAATATTTTTATCATGATAAAAGCAACCAATGCTCAAATAAGGCCTATATTAGCAAAATAAGACCTCGCACGTGCATCATATCTAGAATAAAGGCATTTCAATACACAGATAAGACCAATGATGTCAAATTTATCTCCCCCATGGGCAATACACTATATCAGATATCACAATCAATCACAATTTAATATCTTCCCCCACACGAGTACACAATAGTAAAAATAATCTTGAAATATAAACTTTATAATTATTTTCTCCAATCCATAGCATACTTTACTCATTCATTATCTACCCATCCCAATCTAAAAGAAGTTAAGCATTAACCTACTTTGAAATGATGAAATCTCAATCCAAAGTGATTCAACAAAAAGTTTTTCCCTTGAGAACGACCTTAGAATCAACTACAATATTCAAAATAGTATTTATGCATTAAAAAAAACTAACGATATACATATTTTTCATATTCAGGTCGGGGTTAAAAAGGATTTGAAAAATGAGTTCAAAAATAAAAGGAGTAAAACTGAAATTTCAGTTTAACAACACATTCCACAAGTTTATAGGAGTCTACAGAAAAAAAACCCATGTGAAAATGGATTAAAAATGAGGTTCAAAATAAAGAAAAACCCTTCTTAAACTTTACCGATAAAAAATTCAAATTTTTATTTTAAAATCATGATTTAAGAGAGTTTTTGAAGATATAATCAATGGGGAATAGTGGGATTATAAGTTTAGAAGTTAGCACATGAAATTCAATGTTAAAACCCTTAAAAATCACCTTTTCAAAGATTAGAGGTCCAAAAATAGAGTAAAATCAATAAAAATAGTCTTTATACTATTTAGGGAACAATACCTAGCGATCGCGGACTCCACCCGTAATCATGAGGGTAAATGTTTGACTAGCCTTTGTATTTGGGATCAAGGATTTGCATTCACGAATGTTGATGAATCAAGCATTTGCATTCGGAACAATCTCGTCCTATTAGCGAAGAAGTACCACATTGCCTGAAACACCCTGGATTTTGGCCCTTAATAATTTCTTGAGCTTTTAGCTCACTGCCTTAGTTAAAATTTGTCCCCATGAGTCGTAGGGTATTTTGATGGGTTAGGTGACCCTAGTTGTAGGGTGACCAGTGTATATTGTTGAGTTTCTTTCTTAGGTACGATTTGAGGGAACGAGTTGTAAAGGCTTGTGACAAGTCACTAAGAGGAGTTGTAACCAAATCAAGTAAGTTTTTGGCTTGATTCTGCTCTATATATAAGTGGCACACTAAGAGCCGTAAAAATGTGTTACGATTCATGAGATAAAATCGTAGGATGTCTAGTGTTCAACCCAATTCAGTTCTGTGTTGACTATGACTGGACCCTACGAGCTGTATAGTCTTGTTACGAGTAAGCTTGTTAAGTCATAAGGTTGATAGTGTATGGAGATCTTGGTCACTATCTTGGTTATAATTCGTGGTTACGAGTTGTAAGGACTGGTTACAACTTAATGGTTGACTTATAGTCAAAGGCAACATTTTTCCAACGTTTAAGTTAAGGGCATTCTGGACATTTACCCTTTTTCCCAACTTGAAACCCATGCCTTATAACCTCTTTAGGTTATCCTTATCCCTCATAAACATATCAAGTAAGCTCTCAAACATTCTCAAATCCTCAAGATCAAGAACATTTAGGGTTTCCAAGAGATTAACCAATCGGGGCTTCCAAGGGTAATTTCTCACTATACTACTTGGTTTTTAAGGCATATTACTCTTCCCTCATTGTTAATTTTGTAAAAGCATGTGATTTAAAGTATCATTCATGAGATATTGATGTTGGGTTTTGCACTATAGGGTGAGGGTTTTTAATATAAATTGTTTAATTGTTCCATCCTTGATATTTATGAAATAATTATGCTTAAATTAATGGTCTGTAAATGCATTAGGGTTCATGGGAATGGTGCATGGAAATAGGGGTACAATGGAATCTCCAAATTAACTATTTGGTATGGAAATTGGTAATAAACTCAACCCACTTGCATAATTGATTTGGTTTATGCATTATTACATGTCTTGGCTTATTTATTAAAATAAATGCATGGAATAAATGGTTAAGAATGGTTTTAAAAACCTTGTGGGGTACATCAAAATCCCCTAAGTGATTTTAATAATAGAGTCTGTGGGATACTTGGGAATCCCCTGAGTGTTGGCTAATGACATTGCTTGCAAGCTATAGTCAATATGGTGATACCAATTAATAATTGCCTCCTGAGATTGTGGTTTGGTTATGTGTTAAATGTTTTAATTAGTTAATAGTGGTGGTCGTGATAGCTAGCCGTGAAGGCCACTAGAAACTCATGTTTATCAATGTGCACGCTGGTCTTGATGACTGTGTTCTTATGGGGCACAAGGGAATACCTGAAGCCTATACATATATATAAGTATCATGGAGGGCGAAGGATATAAGGAAATCCCTGGATATTTATGATATCTCGGGTTCATACGGCTAACACATACTAGGGCCCTTTTAAGGGGCAAAACTGGACCCATATAGCCCGTGGGTGAACTTATGATGATAAATCTACACAACCTAGGTTGAGTTTTTAAAGTTTATGCTAAGTATTGTTCTCTATCCCAGCATGGTATATATGTATATATGTATTTTCATTTGGTTATGTGCATTTGTTTAACTTGATTTTGGATTGATGGCATTACTTTTTCATTATTCCTGAGTTAAATGCTACCATTCACCTTACAAATCTTTATCAAATCTTTATCAAAAGTTGTATTGCCACGCGGTGTAGGAACTAGCCATACTTCTACTCTTCTTGCTCAGTGACTAGGTGATTTAAGAAAAGTTTTTGAGTCAAACTGGAATGGTGAGCTTCCATACTTTGGAAGACTCCAATTCATGCTATGGATTTATTTATGTCTTTACTATTTCTTTTATCTTGGGTTTGTCCATGCTCTGGGGTATGTCCTTGCTGGATATTCTTTGGTTTTGAGTAAATGCTTTGTCGGACTATGGTAGGCATGAGCGGTGTTAGTATTGGTATTAGTTTTGGAATTGGTATTGGTATAGGTATTGCTTGGTGGTTTGGTTGCGGAAGGTTTATTTTGGTTATAGACTTATTATAATGTCCTTAAATTAATATTCTTTTATCTTGTTATATATTCATAATTTATCTGACATGGGGTGTAAGGTGGTCAATGGTTTGGGTATTGGGTGTGGTCTCTGATTCAGGTTAGACTTGAGATACCTGACATAGCCAGGCCCTAGTTTGGTTCATGTAAGATTGGTATCAGAGCCTACGTTCATGTTCAATTGGGTGTCCATAAATTCGTGTCAATTAGAGTCTCTTTTACGGGCATATAGCGTACAAAATTCATAAGGGAGAGGCTATAAGGCATTTAGGAATATTTCTCTTTCTTGTGTTTTATTTTAGGGCTGTAGAGTCTAAGGTCTTAGATCTCTCTAATTCATGTTTGTTCTCCTTTTAGATCATTGCTCCAAGAAGATCTAATGTTCATAGGAACCCTTCTGTCCCATTTAAGGACAATAGAAATAGAGCTCATCCTACTTCAGTAGTTCAGACTAGGTCTAGGGCAATTATCTCTGATAGTCCTAATAGAGCTCCACTGGTTTCTCCTGTCCGACCTCAAACACCTTAAGTTGACGTGTCTAATGCTGAGTTTTGGCAATCAATCTATCTGCTCACTCAGTTGGTTGCCTCTCAAACTAAGCATCCAAATTTTATTGCTCCACCATCTAAGGCCACTAGAGTTGGCTAATTTATGAGGTTGAATCCCCCTATTTTCACTAGTATAGAGGTTGAGGAGGATCCTCAGGTTTCATAGATAAAGTTAAAAAGATTTTTCATGTGATGCATGTTACTAAGGTGGAATGTGCGGAGTTTGCAGCCTATTACTTAAAGGATTCAGAGCATTAGTGGTATGAAGAGTGAGAGTAGCTCGAGGGTGTGGATTGTGAGTCTTCTTTGTGGGAGGACATTTCTAGAGGTTTCTCGATTGCATCTTTCCCCAGGCTTTGAGGAAGGGAAAGGCTAAAGAATTCATGAATCTGAGGCAAGGCAGGATGACAGTCAAGGAGTATGCCTTGAATTTTCATTAGTTGTATTGTTTTGCTTTGGAGTTGGTGTCTAGCATAAAGGCTAGAATGAGGAAATTCTCTTTTGGGTTGTCCCGTGATTTGATTCTTGAAAGTAAGGCTACCTTATTGAACCTAGATATGGATATTTCTCAGTTTGTGGTTTATATACAGTAGGTTAAAGAAGAGAAGAAGAAGCAGACTGAAATAGGGAATTGATAGAATAATAAGTTTAGGTTTTCTGATCTGGGTAGAAGCCAATAGCAGAGCAGTAGAGATGGTGAAAAGTGGTCTAAGAAAAAGTGGGGCGTTCTGGTCCTACTTTATGGCTAGTGCTTCATAATCAAAGTTGTTGGGTGATCATTATTCATAGCATGATAGTGGGTTTAAGGCACAAGGTTCCTAATATCAGGATAGTGGGGCCCAATGAGCTCCATCATGTCCCTCTCTATAGATTTTATGGTCAATTTAATTAGAGTTTTTATGATGAGGGAAGGGACAGGTGTTTCAAATATGGTAAGCCGAGACATATGCTTAGAAATTATCCCGTGGATAGGCGTTTCAAATGTGGTAAGCCAGGGCATATGTTTAAAAATTATCATGTGGATAAGGTTGATTCTAGGGAAACAAGGTTCTGGTTTCCTCTTCATCAGCTTCTGCACCAAAGGGAGCCCATATGGATTTAACACTGGTCAAAACCAGCTCTATGCTCTCACTACCTATCAAGAATCTAAAGAATTGCCTGATGTCATTACTGGTATGTTGAAACTCATTTCTCGTGATGTGTACTGTTTACTTGATCTAAGGTCCACTCTTTCTTATGTCACCCCACTTGTGGCTATGTATTTTGGTTTTGGTCCTGAGTGTATTTCAGACCCCTTTTCTATTTCTACACCGAGGGATGACTCTGTGGTGGCCAGGAGATTCTATAGGGGTAGTGTGGTATCCGTGGGTAGTAAGGAGACTTTAGTGGATTTGTTTTAATTAGACATGGTTGATTTTGATGTCATAGTGGGGATGGATTGGTTGTACTCATGTTATTTCTGTTTAGATTGTTGGATCCATAATGTTATTTTTAAGTTCCCTAATGAGTCGTCCATCGAGTAGGAAGGGGGTTCTCTAGCTCCTAAGGGAAGATTCATATCATATCTTATAGCCTGTAAGTTAATTTCCAAAGGATGCCTTTATCATTTGGTCCGGGTTAAAGATTCTAACTCGAAGGGTCCTTTCTTACAATCTGTATTAGTGGTGAGTGAATTTCTCGAAGTTTTTCCAGATCAACTTTGTGGTATACCTCCTAATAGGGATATTGATTTTGGGATCGATCTCATTCCGAACACTCGTCCTATCTCTATTATCTGTGTAGAATGGCTCTAGCTGAGTTAAAGAAGCTTTAGGAGCAATTAAAAGATCTTCTAGACAAGGGTTTCATCCATCCTAGTGTGTCCCTGTGGGGAGCACCTGTTTTGTTTGTGCGCAAGAAGGATGGTTCCTATTAGAACCCTTAGGGGTTACACCATACAGTGGGGTACCAGCTCCCTCAAAGTCAATCATAGGCAATCAAACAATAGAGTGCAGGAAAACTAAGGGCAATGTAGGAAAGAAACAACACACAAGATTTAAAGTGGAAACCCCCTTGCTCAAGGGAGTAAAAACCACGGCTTTCCCTCACAAGCTCAAAACAATCCACTATAACCAAACTCTTGATTACAGACTCAACTATGAACCTAAATCTAGGTTTCTCCTGCTTGTAATACCTCTATTACAAGCACTCTTTGACACTTCTACCTAGTTTCCCTTAAAACCTGGTTAACTCTAACCAACAACAAGCTCAGGAAACTCTATCTAAGAATTTCTCTCAATAAAAGAAAACATTACTCTTATACCTTGAGTAGTTTGATTAGAAATCAACACTCATGAACACTCACTCACTCTTTAAGCATACTACAAAGATAAGAACATGAGCTATGCTTGAGTGATCTTGAAATAGAGTTTTTGTTGCCTCACTTCACTCTCTAGATTTTTGCAAAAATGATTTGATGAAGAAGCCTCTTTTTTCTTTTATAGTTGAGTGATGATTTGGGCCGAAATCTCATTGGACCACGTGTCCTAATTAGTACAAGAAACACCTGGAAGTTTGTTACACAAGAGGACAAAACTGTGCAGACACGCGTGGCAGCTGTATTGTACCATGCACACCCAGGGACCTGGTCCCTTGAAGTTAGTTGCTCATTATTATAACTACATATAGCATTACCCTTCAGATGTGTATTGATTATTGGCAGTTGAATAAAGTGACGGTAAAGAGTAAGTACCCTCTTCCAAAGGATATATGATTTGTTCAATCAGCTTCAAGGTGCTAAGTTTTTCTCCAAGATCAATCTTCGATACGGGTATCATCAGTTAAAGATTAGGGAGGTGGATATCCCTAAGACTGCATTCCGTACTCGATTTAGGCAACTCGAGCTCTTAGAACTCGTGTAGATAGGATTAAAATCTAGTCAAACGAGCTTTTAGTCTATTTTTTTTTTAGCTTTTTTAGGTGTTTGGTAAAATTAAAAAGTGGTTAAAAAAAAGCTAAAACCTGATTAGAAAGAGCAAAAGTGATAAGTTGGGTACCCCCATCTTTTTTACTTTTCAAATTAAAATGTTTTTAGATTTGATCAAAATATTTACCTTTTTATTCCTTATATTTTCCTTCAATTCCAACAATACCCTGAACTTGTAACCCTTAAATGTATGATTTTTCTTTCTTTTTTTTTGCCGCTTCTCTTCATCTCTTCCCTCCAATTCTCTTCATTTTTCTCCTTTATTTTCAACAAATCCACATTATATCGGAGGTTTTCTCAAAAGTTTTATTGTCAAATCTAATTGTGGTAAGTTCTTCTCCATCCACTCATAGAGAATATTTTTTTTTGAAATAGATTGGTAAATGTTGAATGGATCCAAGTGCCATGACATTCGATTTCTAGATTGTAATATTACAATATAATACTATATTTATATAAAAAATATCCTAAAATTTTTATTTTTTAACATTTAAGAATAAATGTGAATTTATAGATTGACCTCACATAATCATATTACGTTGAAAGTGAATTTAAATAGAAATTATTTTTAAATTATAAGAATTAAAAATTATAATTAATTCACTTTATTTATGATGTTAACAACTTTATGAGGACATTTAAGTCATTTGATAATAAAAAATGTTTAAAATCACTTGTTTACCAAACACATCAACAACTTTTTCTCAGTATCAATACTTTTATACAAATAATTATCTGCTTATTTTATAAGCAATCATTTTAAGCTTTTAATAACTTAAGCTAAAAATCTATTTTTTTAATAATATCTAGACGGACTCTTAGTCATGTCATTTGGTCAAAATAATGCCCCGACAGCATTCACGAACTTGATAAATAGGCTCTTTCATTAGTTTATGAATTTGTTCATCATTGTATTTATAGATGATGTTTTGGTGCACTCTAAGAGTGAGGCAGATCATGTTAATCACCTCCATTTTATGTTTTAGACCTTGAAAGACCAGCATTTGTATGATAAGTTCTCTAAGTGTGAGTTCTTATTGAATGTTGTTACTTTTCTGGGTCATGTCATACCTAGCGAGGGGATCATAGTAGATCCGCAGAAGGTTAGAGTGGTTAAGAAATGGCCTAGGCCCATGACTCTAACCGATATTTGGAGCTTCTTGGATTTAGTCAGTTACTACAAGAGATTTGTGAAAAGTTTCTCTTCTATAGCTGCCTCATTGACTAAGTTAACTCAGGAGAAGGAGAAGTTCTTGAGGTTTGATACTTGTGAGGGTAGTTTTGTGAAGTTGAAGAAGAAGATGACCTTGGCTCCGATCTTGACTTTGCTTAAAGGCACTGATGATTTTGTGGTTTATTGTGATGTATCCTGTGTGGGGCTTGGTTGCATTTTAATACAGCATGGCAAGGTGGTGGCTTATGCCTCTAAACAGTTGAAGGTGTATGAGGAGAATTATTCGACTCATGACTTAGAGTTATTTGTTGTGGTCTTCGTACTGAAAATCTAGTATCACTATTTGTATAAAGTGCATATGCATATCTTTTTTTATCATAAGAGTTTACAATATGTGTTCATTGAGAAAGAGCTCAATCTAAAAAAAAAGATGGCTTAAGCTATTTAAGAATTATGACATGAGTCTTCTATAATCCAGGTAAAGCTAATGTGGTTGTTGATGCTCTTATCAGATTATCCATGGGGAATCTAGCTCATATGGATAAGGATAAACGAGAATCGGTAAAAGACATTTACCATTTGGCTAACCTTGGAGTTTTTCTCTTGGTCTCAGAAGATGGTAGTGTGTTTGTGCAAAATGTGGCGCAACCATCTCTTGGATAAATGAGAAGCAGGTATTAGATCTTGTCTTAATGAAAATTAAGGGAGATGTGGGTCAGCAGAAGGTGATGGCCTTTGAGATTAGGGGTGATAGTATCTTGAGGTACCAAGGGAGGTTGTGTGTTCCCGATGTTGATGGATTGCAATAGAGGATTTTGGTTGAAGCTCATGAGTCGCGTTATGCCATTTATCCTGGTTTGACAAAGTTGTATTATGATCTTGAGGAGATCTATTGATGGAACAATAAGAAGAGAGATATGGTCAGTTTTGTGGCTAAATGCATGGTGTGTCGATAAGTAAAAGATGACCACATGAGGCCCAAAAGGTTGTATCAAGAAATTGAGTTGCCTGTGTGAAAGTGGGACGTGGTTCATATAGATTTGGTTACCGATATTCCTCAATATCGAATCGGTTTGATTCAATCTTGGTCATCATGGATAGAATGACTACGTCTACTCAGTTTTTGCCAGTAAGGACTAATTTTTTGATGGAGGATTATGCAAAATTGTTCATTGAGGAAATTGTGAAGTTCCATAAGGTGCATATTTCCATCATGCCAGATCGTGGTGCTCATTTTTCATCACACTTTTGATGCTCTTTTCAGAGGGGTTTAGGGAGTAAGGTAAGTCTTAGTACTACTTTCAACCCACAGTTGGATGAGCAAGTGAAAAGGACTATTCATACATTGAAATATATGTTTTGAGCTTGCATAATTGACTATGGTGGTATTTAGGTTGATCATTTGCCTCTACTAGAGTTTGTATATAATAATAGCTACCACTATAGTATCAAAATGGCTCTATTTGAAGCTTTGTATGGTAGAAGGTGTAGGTCTCCTATTTCGTGGGTCGAGGTTGGTGAGGCAAAGATGAATGACCCGAATTTGGTTCACCAAGACATGGAGAATGTGAAGGTGATTCGGGATAGACTTAGAGTCACCCAAAGTCGGCAAAAGTCCTATGCGGATGTAAGGCTTAGGAAGTTAGTGTTTGAGGTTGGTGATTGGGTGTTCTTAAAGGTGTCTACCATGAAGGGAGTAAAGCGATTTTGGAAGAAGGGGAAGCACAGTCCCCGATATGTTGGTACGTACTAGTTCTTGAAGAGGGTTAGTAATGTTGTATATGAATTGGAGTTTTCCTCTAGTTTGATCTCCGTTTACCCGGTGTCCCATATGTTAATATTGATGAAGTATGTGGGTGATTCATCCCTGATTGTGCCTATCAAGGATATTCGTATTTTGGATTCTTTGTATTATGAGGAACTCTCGATTGAAATCTTGAATTGGCAAGTCTATCGGTTGTGAACTAAGGACATAGCTTTGGTAAAGGTTCTATGGATGAACCACAAGGTTGAAAAGGCTACTTAGGAGCCGAAGGGGACATGAAGTCCGAGTATTTGTTCTTATTCCTTGCTCCAAAAAATTATGCTTAAGGTATCTGTTGATATAAACATCTTTGTTTTTAGTTTTTGTTAAAGTGAAATTGTAAATTCCTTGGTATTCTTATTTGTTGTCTTAAAAGTAAGGGTATTGATGTTTAGAGTTTAATTGTGATGGTAAATGCATTGTCCCATCATTCAAGGACAAACAATGCAAGTGGGGCAGAACTGAAACACCTCGGATTTTGACCCTTGAAAATTTCTTGAGCTTTGAGCTTACTACCTTGGTTACAACTTGACCTCACGAGTTATAGGGTAACTTGACGAGTTAGGTGACCCTAGTCATAGGGTGACCAGTATGTGATGTTGAGTTTTTATCTTGGGTACGATTTGAGGGAACAAGTCATAAAGGCTGGTGACTAGTCGTTAGGAGAAGTCATAACCAAATCATGTAAGTTTGTGGATTGATTCTTCTCTGAGTATAAATGGCTCACTAAGAGCTGTAAGAATGTGTTATGAGTCGTGAGATGAAATCGTAGGATGTCCAATGTTCAACCCAATTGAGTTTTATGTTGACTATGATTGGACCTTATAAGCCGTATAGTCTTGTTACGAGTAAGCATGTTGAGTCATTGGGTTGACAGTGTATAGGGATCTTGCTCACTATGTTGGTTACGATTTGTGGTTACGGGTCGTAAGGAGGGGTTACGAGTCAATGGTTGATTCATAGTCAAAGGCGACATTTTTTCCAGCTTTTAAGTTAAGGCCATTATGGATGTTTCTCCTTTTGCCCAACTTGAAACCCACATCTTATAACCTCTTTAGGTTATACTTAACCCTCATAAACACATCAAATAGACTCTCAAACACTATCAAATCCTTAAGGTCATTTAGGGTTTCCAAGAGATTAATCAATTGTGGCTTCCAAAGGTGATTTCTCTCCATACTACTTGGTGTTTAAGGCATGTTACTCTTCCCTCATTGTCAATTTTGTAAAAGCATATAATTTAAAGTATCGTTCATGAGATATTAATGTTGGGTTTTGCACTATGGGTTGAGAGTTTTTAATATAAATTGTATAAATGTTTCTTCCTTGATATTTATGAAATAATTATTCTTAAATTAATGGTTGGTAAATGCATTGGGGTTCGTGGGAATGGTGGATAGAAATAGGGGTACAATGGAATCCCCAAACTAATTGTTTGGTATGGAAATTGGTAATAAACTCAACCTACTTGGATAATTGATTTGGTTTATGCATTATCACTTGGCTCGGGTTGTTTCTTGAAACTAATGCATGGTATAAATGGTTAAATGGTTAAGGATAGTTTTAAAAATATTGTAGGGTACATCAGAATCCCCCAAGTGATTTTAATAATAGATTTTGTAGGGTACTTGGAAATCCCCTAAGTGTTGTCTAATGATAGTGCTTACAAGCTATATTCGGTATGACGATACCACTTAATAATGCCTTAATAATTGACTCCTGGGAGTGTGGTTTGTTTATGTGTTAAATGTTTTAATTGGACAATAATGGGGGTTGTGATAACTAGCTGTGAAGGTGTGAGTCTGACGGACGGACACTGGAAACTCATGTTTGCCGACATGAAAGTTGGTCTTGATGATCGTATGTTTGTGGGTTACAAGGGAATCTTCCAATCCTATACATGTATGTATGTATCAGGGAGGGTTGAGGGTATAAGAGAATCCTTGGACATTTATGATATCTCTGGCTCGTGCGGCTAACACACACTGGGGCTGTTCAGAGGGTAACACTAGACTCATATAGCCCGTGGGTGGGCTTATGATGGTAAAGCTACATAACCCAGGTTAAGGTTTTAAAGTACATGCTAAGTCATGTTCTCTATCTCAGCATAGTATATATGTATATATGTATTTGCATGTGCTTATGTACATTTGTTTGACTTGGTTTTTGATTGATGGTATTACTTTATCTTTATCCCTAATTTACATGATAGCGTTCACCCCACTAACATCTTCTGACCTTGTATCCCTACGCGATGCAGAAACCGTCTATACTTCCACTCTTCCTTCTCATTGACTATGTGATTCGGGGATAACTTTTGAGTCAGACTAAAATGGTAAACTTTCATACTTTGAAAGACCCCAGTTCATGCTATGGATTTCTGTATTTCTTTACGATTCCTTTGGTCTTGGTGTTAGCTATGGTGTGGGGTATGTCCTAACTGGATATTCTTTGGTTTTGATTAGAGGTTTTGTCATACTGCGGTGGGCATGGAAGGCTTCGGTATTGGTATTTGTCAGTGGTTTGGTTATGAAAGTTGGTTTTTGCTATAGACTTATTATATTGTCTTTAAATTAATATTCTCTTATCTTGTTATATGTTCAGAATTCATCCAACATGGGGTATAAAGTGGTCAATGGTTTGGGTATTGGGGATGGTCTTAGGTGCGGGTTGGACTTGAGATACCCCACACGGCCAGGCCTTGGTTTGGGTCGTGTCATTACCCTTTACGATCGCAGCCACCATATTGCGATTTTTATGAAAAGTGATTTCCTTCTCCGTATTCGCGACTAGGGGCCTCCATGCACTAGATATCAACTATGCACCAACTGATTTTGCATAATTTCAAATTCTCTTAATGGATCCTCGAGATTCGCTCAGGACCCAAGAGTAGTAAATCATATATGTTACTAGGCTAATTTTAATGTTTCGGACTCAATGACAATGTCAAATTTTTGAAGTATTATTTTCACAAAATTAACCCCCCGAAATCTCTCTTCATAATTTTCAGACTAAGAATTGCAATGAGATATAAAGGCATAAAAATCAAACAAACCCAATTGGAAACCCAAATTTGATATTCCGGTTCTGCTGGTACAATCCGTTTTTTCATCCGACGCTTAGAACAATGATTTTAACCGAAGTCAACTATATGGCTATCCAAGCCTCTAAAATTCACAAAAGCATAGTTTATTTCCAATCATATCAAAAATAGCGTCAACCATCCCCGAACCTCAAAATCAATATATAGCAACTATGAAAAATGAAAAAAATGATCAAAACATATAAAAAATAAAAGATTCAAAAATTCAGGTTATTGCACACACCTTGACAAAACACCTTGATCTCAATAATTCCCAAACATTACTTTTCAAACATGTTTTGTATATATATCACTCAATTACATTTGTATTGTCTGTCTTTTTAGGCAAGTCATCGACAAACCCTTAAAGTTATCCGCATAATTGTAATACCCAGTAAGATCCTAGTCAAGTTCCATTTATTATTTACATATTTAAAGGGGTCCAAGGAATTTATTTTTACACTAATGTACAAGGACCTAGACATTTTAAGACCCCAAGAATGCGAATTCTTTTATTTTTATCCATCTCGAGTCTGAAACATCAAATTTGAAGTTGAAATGTGTTTAGGGATGTTAATAAGGTCATCCGAAAGAGTTTAAAATTTTTTTGAAAGAGGTTCAGGACAATTTTGGACCATGGACCGTAAGCCTTTATGATTTGGACATGTCACGGTGGCTGGACCTCCGTGATACATAGTGTGTCATGAAGGTTAGCCTCTGCAATACACGTTGTGTCATGGAGGCTAATCTCTGTGATAGCCTCCATGCCACGGAGGCTGTATTTTCCTGTAATTTTAATTAAAGTTCAATGGGGCATTTTTGTCTTTCCCCCTCTTCCCAAACACTTAATTCACAAATAAAAACCCCTAGAGGGGAATCAATTGGCCCATTCATCATCAGTTATCATACGTAAAACCAATCCACATTCCCAAGAACATAATTTCAAGCTCTCTTCCCAAGGATTCAATCCAAGCTTTTTCTTCAAGGATTCAAGCAATTAAAGTATGTGGGGTATTTATCAATGGGTTCCTTCCACGAATTGAGTCCCGAAAATCCCTTTTACTCAAGTATGAATTCTTTATCCTCTTTTCATGAAATTTGAATGCTAAGTATGAATTTACTTAATGATTTCTTAGTAGTTTTAAATTCAAGTCATACCAATATATTTTCCCATGTGAATTATGTTATTACATGCTTTGAATTTCAATTACCCATATCATATTCAGTTGACACCATGTTAAGTTCTCAAGTTATGAATTAAACCATGTGAGCATGTTGTCCTCCCAAGTTTAAAACATCCCCATATTCAAATATATAGTTTTCATCAGTTTAATAAAATGTACAATGTTTTGGGTCTTTGAAATCCTAAACTTTTTTACAGTGTTTTAAATAATTTAATGGTGTTTTAGAGTATTATTCAGTGCTGGTGGGTTATGAACACCCAATACCTATATGTTTACAGATGTTTCTAAATCACAAGTAACAATTCAGTCAAATTATGATTTTTATTATCATACTCAGTTTTTTATGATCATGTTGAGCATTATTAGTTTTAATGTCTAATTGACTTGAGTCAGAACCTGTGTCAGTTCAGTTGGGAGTAGAATTTATCATCGAGTGAACCCAGGTATATGGAATCACCTACCAGTGGAGGGCGTGGCCCTTAGTAGTAGTCCTTCCGTTCCAGATCTATATAGCCAGCGTAGGTTTTGAGAGTTCTTCCTGCCAGTTGAGGGTTGAAACTCTCTTAGGGGGCATCTACCAGTAGAGGTTCACACCTTATTCCTTTAGGACATTAGATTAGTCGATCCACACAGCTAGTGTTAGTAGCTGGGGTAAGGTACTGACACCCTTCCAACTAGGGTTACAGGTTAGACCCCGATTAGCTCAGACATGTCGGTTACATGATAGCTCCTACATTTTCAGTTTTGTACTCAGGTTATATTAGTATAGGCTTGTATGACCAAGTATTTATTTTATCAGCTATTCAGTCTATCAGTTTTACATATTATCTTAGTACATATTTTACTTGGTCTTGCATTTCTTTTACATGTTCATAAATCCATGTTCAGTATCCATAAGTATTTTTCAATTAGTCCCTATCTCACATACCAGTACATTAAAAGTACTAACCGCATACTCTCACTTGCACAATATTGATTTCACAATATTAGTTCGAATGCTCAGTTCCTCGATCACCCTTAGCTAGATCAGTGCCCCTCAATAGTAGTTGTGGTGAGTCCTTATTTATCGAGGAAAAGTTATCTTTAGTTATTTTCAAAAAAAAATTATCTCAGATAGTTGAAGTTAGTTAAGGGTTTTTTCCATCAACTCCTCATGTTTTAGAGGCTTTCAGACAGACAGATTTTCTTTCAGTTTTATCTTCAGTTTAGACATTTTGGGTGATGTTTCAGTATTCCACCTTAATAATATTTTTATCAGTTCAACTTCCATATATAATAATTTATTATTATCTTATTCAGTGCTTATAGCAGGTATGAGATCAGGGGTTAGCTTGGGGTCACTTGTAGCCTTAATCATCATGTTACGACTAGGAGGGAACCTTGGGTCATGACAAAACTTAGTATCAGAGCTTCAGGGTTTAAAGTGTTCTAGGGTATTTGAAAGGCAGGTTGACTTGAGTCTAATGCATGGGTGTGAAGCGCGCCATACTTATGTACAAAAGGCTATGAGACATTTTAGGAAAGTTTTTCTTCTTTAAGTATTCATGTCATGCGAAAGAGCATAAGCTCTATTGAATTCCCTTTCTAACTCCTCCTTCATCTATTTATATAAAATGCCGCCTTAAAAACAAAATGGAAGAAAAAATGGGGATCAACCCGCACCACCACATATTCATAAAGATCCCCTGAACGAACATGCTTCTCACACCAAATTCAGGGCCACTTTCACAACTTTCGCCAATTCTATGGCTGCTCAGAATAACCAACAGGTTGTTGCTCCAGCCGATCCAGTAATGAATACAACTACAGCTAGGATTCAAGACTTTACTCGGATGAATCCTTTATTATTTTATAGATCCAAGTTTGAGGAGGATCCACATGAGTTTTTAGGCTATGTATAATAGGTGGTCGACATTATGGGTATCACTCTGAGTGAGAGTGCTGACTTAGATGCTTATCAGTTGTAGAGAGTAGCTCACACTTGGTTCAAGCAGCGGAAGGAGGATAAAGGTATTGAGGTAAGAATGGGAAGAGTTTGCCACGGCCTTCTTAGATAGGTTTTTTCCATTATAGTTGAAGGAGGCTAAGGTTCAAAAGTTTGTCAATTTGAAGCAGGGTAGCATAAGTTTGAAAGATTACTTACTTAAGTTTACTCAGATAGCAATGTATGCTCTGGCTATGGTTGTTGATTCTAGGCCCTGAATGAGTAAGTTCGGGTTAGGAGTTTCTAAGGAAGTAATTAAGAAGTGCAGAACGGCTATGTTGATCAAGAAGATCAATCTCTCTAGGTTAATAGTCCATGCTCAGCAAATTGAGAAAGAGAAGCATAAGGAGAAGAAAAGACAGAATAAGAGGGTCAGAACAAGTAGCTTCAACTTTTCTTAGCCAAGGTCTGAAGGTGGTAATAGTTCTCAGTTCTAATAGAAATTTTTAGTTCCAGCCCCATCTTCAACTAGTGCTAGTACCTAAGATCAGGCAGCACAGTCGGGATAGAGTGCCAGGCTCTAAGTCCTAGGGTAATGTAAATAGTATTGTATAAATTAACTTTGTTAGAAATATGGTAAGAATCATCAGGAAAAGTGCAGGGCAGGCAGTGATATGTGTTTAGGATATGGCAATCCAAGCCATGGGATTGGGGATTGCCCAGTGGTTGGCCATAAAGAAAAGAATGTTCGTCAATAGGGTCGATCCAACTTTTTACTATCTCCAGTAAGTTTCTCGACTCAGCAGGGCACCACCACCAGTGCAACCAGTGGGCATTGTTAGAACTGATTTATGCTTTCCAGACTTGACATGATCAAGAAAGTTTTCCTAATGTGGTTACAGGTACGTTACAAGCCCTCCATCTTTATGTTTATGCATTTTTAGACCCCGGAGTTTCACTTTTCTTTGTAACTCATTACATAGTTGTAGACTTTGTTGTCAGTCCGAATATATTAGTAGAGCCTTTCTCAGTATCTACCCCAATAGGTATTTTTACTGTAGCCAGAAGGGTATATAGAAACTGTCTGATCATAGTATCTCAGAAAGTTACTTCAGTCGATCTTGTGGAGTTAGATATGACTACTTTTGATGTCATTCTTGGCATGAATTGGCTCCACTTATACTATGCCTCAGTTGATTGTAGAAATAGAATTGTCCAGTTCCGGTTTCCTAATGAGTCTCTTATTGATTGGAGGGGTAGTACTTCAGTGCCTAAGAGTCAGTTTATCTCCTATCTTAAGGAAAGAAAAATGATATCCAAGGGATATATTTATCTTCTTGTTCGAGTCAAGGACTCAGATTCTGAAACTTTAATTCTTGAGTTAGTTCTAGTAGTGAATGATTTTCCAGAAGTGTTCCCTGAATATCTTCCTAGTGTTCCTCCTAAAAAGGAAATTGACTTCAAAATAGATCTCCTCTCAGATACCCAACCTATTTCAATTCCACCTTACAAAATAGCTCCAAATAAGCTTAAGAAATTGAAGGAACGGTTTAAATATCTCTTAGATAAGGGTTTTATCAGGCCTAGTATTTCTCCATAGTGTGCTCCAGTCCTCTTCGTATGTAAAAAAAATAATTCCCTCAGAATGTGCATCGACTACCGTTAGTTAAATAAAGTTACAATCAAGAATAAGTATCCCTTACCTAGAATTGATGACTTGTTCGACCAACTTTAGGGTGCAAGATATTTCTCTAAGATAGACCTCAGATCTGGCTATCATCAGCTTAGAGTCAGAGAATGTGATATCTCGAAGACAACTTTCAGAACTCAATATAGTCATTTTGAATTCATAGTTATGTCTTTTAGACTAATGAATGCTCCTACAACTTTTATAAATTTAATAAATAGGGTGTTCAAGCAGTACTTAGACATGTTCATCATAGTCTTCATAGATGATATCCCTTTTATTCTCATAGTGAAAATGATCATGCAGACCATTTGAGGGTTGTATTGCAGACCCTTAAGGATCATTAGTTATTTACTAAGTTCAGTAAATGCGAATTCTGGCTGAGATCAGTAGTTTTCTATGGTCACATTATTTCTGGTGATGGTATTCGAGTTGATCCTCAAAAAAATAAGGCATTAAGAAACTGGCCTAGACCCATCTCTTCATCAGACATCAGGAGTTTCTTGGTTTTAGATAGCTATTACAGATGATTTATTGAAGGTTTTTATTTTATTTCTTCTCCTATGTCTTGACTAACCCAAAAAGAAAGTCAAATTTTAGTGGTCAAATTCCTATGAGAAGAGTTTTCAGGAGTTGAAGACTCGACTCACTTCTGCTCCAATCTTGACTTTACCAGATGGCATAGATGGGTTTGTATTTTATTGTGATACATCTAGAGTTGGTGTTGGTTGTGTGTTAATGCAGCGAGCTAAGGTCATACATAGCCTATGCCTTTAGACAGCTTAAACCCCATGAGAAGAATTACCCAACCCATGACCTTGAGTTAGCAGCAGTTGCCTTTGCCTTAAAGATTTGGAGGCATTACCTTTATGGGGTTTATGTTGATGTGTTCATGGGTCATAAAAGTGTACAATAAGTGTTCACACAGAAAGACATAAATCTCTGTTAGAGAAGGTGGTTGGAATTATTGAAAGAATATGATATGAGTATGATGTAGCACAGGAGTAAGGCCAATATAGTAGCTGATGCCCTTTGTAGACTGTTTATGGGAAGTGTTGCGCATGTTGAAGATGATAAAAAAGAATTAGTCTATGAGGTTCATCATCTTTCTAGGTTAGGTGTTTGATTAATTGATTCGGTTGAAGGTAATATATAGGTTCATAATGGTTCAAAATCTTCGTTGGTTGTCGAAGTGAAAGAAAAGAAAGATAGGGACCCTATTTTGGTCAAGTTGAAGGAAGCAGTTAGGGATCAGAAAGTTGAGATTTTCTCCCAAGGGGTAGATAGTGTGCTTCATTATCAAGGCAGGTTATGTGTTCCGTGTGTAGATGGTTTGAGAAAATAAATATCAGCTAAAGTGTATGGTGCGTGATATTATATTCACCGAGGAGCCACTAAGATATATCGTGATTTGTGGGAGATATATTGGTGGAGTGGTATGAAGAAAGATATTGCAAAGTTTGTGGCTAAGTGTTTGAATTGTCAGAACGTTAAGGTTGAGCACCAAAGGCCTAGTGGTACACTTCAGGAGTTCATCATCTCCACATGGAAGTGGGAAGTAGTGAATATAGACTTTGTGATAGGGTTACCTTATACGCATCATCAACATGATTCGATTTGGGTCACTGTAGATAAAATGACCAAGTCAGCCCATTTTTTATCAGTTCATGCTTTGTATTTAGCTGAGGATTATGCTAGACTCTATCTCAGGGACCTGGTAAATTTGCATGGGGTTCCATTAACTATCATTTTAAATAGAGGTACTTAGTTTACCTCTCACTTTTGGAAGGCTTTTTAGAAAGGTTTTGGTACCCAAGTTCCTCTTAGTACAGGTTTTCATCCTCAGAAAGATGGTCAGGTAGAGCGAACTATTCAAACATTAGAGGACATGTTGAGGGTTTGTGTTATTGACTTTAAAGGTAGTTAGGATGACCACTTACCTTTGATTGAGTTTGCCTACAGCAATAACTATCACTCTAGTATTTAGATGGCTCTATTTGAGGCTCTTTATGGAAGAAGGTATTGATCTCCTATTGGTTGGTTTGAAGTATGTGAGGCTACTTTGATAGGGCTAGATGCAGTGTATGAGGCAATGGAGAAAGTCCAGTTAATTTGAGAAAGGTTGAAGATAGCCCAAAGTCGTCATAAATCTTATGCAGACATGAGGAGAAGAAATCTTGAGTTTGATGTTGGTGACTTAGTTTATTTAAAAATTTCGCCCACAAAAGGGGTGAGAGGTTTGGTAAGAAGGAAAAGCTCAGTCCCCACTATGTTGGCCCATACAGAATTTGAACCATTTTGGGAAGGTAGCTTATGAGTTAGAGTTGCCAGCAAATTTGACATGTGTGCATCTGGTGTTTCTTGTCTCCTTGCTAAATAAATATATTGGTGACCCAGCTTCTATTGTTCCTTTAGAGAGTGTGGATGTGAAAGATAGTCTCTTCTATAAAGAAGTCCCAGTTGAGATTCTTGGCCGTTAGACTTATAGGTTAAGGAATAAAGAAGTCCCTTTGGTTAAGGTTCAATGGCGAAATCAGTCCGTTGAGGGAGCTACATGGGAAGCAGAAGCAGATATGCGAGCCAAGTATCCGCATCTCTTCTTTATGAATTCAAATCCAGCGTGTGGTAATGGTATACCTTAATTGATTCTCTTATTTTATATCTCAGCTATCCAACCATCCTCATGTCATAGTATGCATTCATGAACTTCGTTCAGTCCATGTGTCATATTTCAGATTCAGTTAATTAATCATGATTCAACTCATAAGTATTCGATACATACTCTCATCTTTCTTAGTATCTCAGCTTAACCAATTTTATTTTGAGACAAATGATCCTAATGGGGAGATATTGTAATACCTCATAAGATCCTAGTCAAGTTCCTGTTATTAGTTACATTTTTTAAAGGGTCCAAGGCATTTATTTTTACACTAATGTACAAGGACTTCACCATTTTAAGACCCTAAGAATGCGAACATTTTATTTTTGGCCTTCTCGAGTTTGAAATATCAATTTTGAGTTGAAATGTGTTTAGGAATGTTAAAAAGGTCATCCAGAAGAGTTTCAAAATTTTTTAAAGAGCTTCGGGATGATTTTGGTCCACGAAGGCAGTAAGCCTCCGCGATTAAACGTGTCATGACGGTTGGACCTCTGGGATATACGGCGTGTCACGAAAGTTATCCTCTACGATACACGTTGTGTCACGGAGGCTAGTCTCCGCAAAAGCCTCCATTTCACGGAAGCTGTAATTTCTTGTAATTTTAATTAAAGTCTAAGGGAGCATTTTGGTAATTTTCCCCTCTTCCCAAACACTTAATTCATGAATTAAAACCTTTATAAAGGCATCAATTTCCCCATTCCCCATCAGTTATCTTACTAAAACTCATCCTCATTCCCAAGAACATAATTTTAAGCTTTCTTCCCAAGGATTCAACCATTCAATGTTCCAATCCCAAGCTTTTTCTTCAAGGATTCAAGCCATTAAGGTATGTGGTGGTATTTATCAATGGGTTCCTTCCACCCATTAAGTCTCCAAAATCCCTTTTACTCAAGTATGAATTCTTTGTCCTTTTTCATGAAATTTGAATGCTAAGAATTAATTTACTCAATGACTTAGTTGTTTCAAATACAAGCCATGCCAATATATTTCATCATGTGAATTATGTTATTACGTGCTTTGAATTTCAATCACCCATGTTATATTTTGTTGACACCATGTTAAGTTATCAAGTTATGAGTTAAACCATGTGATCATGTTTTCCTCCCAAGTTTAACACATCCCCGTATGCAAATTTACGGTTTCCATCAGTTTAATAAAATGTACAAAGTTTTGGGTATTTGAAATCCTGAATTTTCTTACAGTGTTTTAAATGGTGTTATGGTGTTTTAGAGTATTATTCAGTGTTGGCAGGTTATGAACACCTGATACCTATATGTCTACACGTGTTTCGGAATCACAAGTAACAATTTACTCAGATAATGATTTTTATTATCATACTCAGATTGTTATGATCATGTTGAGCATTATCAGTTATGATGTCCAGATGACTTTAGTCAGAACCAGTGTCAGTTGGGGCTCACCTGTCAGTGGAGGGTATGACCCTTAGTAGTAGTCCTTGAGTTCCAGAACTACGTAGCCACCGTAGGTTTTAATAGGTCTTCCAACCAGTTGAGGGTTGACACTCTCTTAGGGGCATCTGCTAGTAGAGGGTGACACCCTAGTCCTTCGAGACATCAGATTAGTGAATCCATATAGCCGGTGTTAGTATCGTGGCAAGGTACTAACACCCTTCTAACTGGGGTTACAGGTTAGACCCCGATTAGCTTAGATTAGGGCATGTCGGTTACATGATAGCTCCTATAGTTTCAGTTCAGTAATCAGGTTATATCAGTATAGGCTTGCATGACTAAGTATTCAGTTTATTAGTTAGTCTTACAGATTATCTTAGTACATATTTTACTTGGTTTTGCATTCTTTTTACATGTTCATGCATCCATGTTCAGTATCTATATGTATTTTTCAGTTAGTCCCTATCTCACGTATCATTACATTTGAAGTACTGACCGCATACTCTCTCTTGCGCTATATTGATTTCACAATATAGGTTTGGACGCTCAATTATCCGATCGCCCTTAGCCAGCTCGGTGTCCCTCAACGTAGTTATGGTGAGTCCTCATCTATCGAGGACAAGTTATCTTTAGTTATTTTCAGTATTTTCTTTATCTCAGACAGTCGGAGTTAGTTGGGGGGTTTTTCCATCGACTCCTCATGTTTTAGTGGCTTTCAGACAAACAGATTTGCTTTCAGTTTAATCTTCGGTTTAGACATGTTGGGTGATGTTTCAATATTCCGCCTTAATAATATTTTTATCAGTTCAACTTCTGCATATGATACATTATTATTATCTTATTCAGTGTTCACAGAAGGTAACAGATCATGGGTTAGCTTGGGATCACTTGTGGTCTTAAGCACCATGTTACGACTAGGGGGTAGCCTCGAGTCGTGACAATATTTCACTTAGACACCTCAACTAGGATGTGTACCTATTAAACACTTCATCTTAAAAAATATGTACCTATGAAGCACCTTATGTTGATGTGGCACAAGTGAAATGCATTTTCTATTGAGTGCGTGAATTAATATTATCACAACTTTTTTTAAAAAATAATTCAAAATATTCCTTTCTTCTTCATCTTTGGTAGTTATCATTTTTTAAGAAAAAATTTTCCGTCCTTCTTCTTTCAACAAAGCAGTCCTTGCCGCCAGTCCACCACCATTTTTATTCACCTTAACCTCAATCTATTCAGAAATTTTCAATCCAATAATAACTACACGAGTTATTTCATTTAGTAAAATAAAAGAATATTTAAAAATTACTAATTTTCTATACAAGTCTAAAAAAATTACTCAACTTTTTTATTCATATTACGGATCTGAAGTATTACATTATCCATCATGAAGATTACTATCACAAAAATTTGATTAAGAATCATGTTAAAGAAATCAATGATGAAAAGAAAAAAAATGAAAATAAGGATAAGCTTGGTGAGTTTGTGGGTAATCGACATGATGGTTTTGGGAGAAGAATAAGGAGGATTGTTTGGGTCTTGGGGGTGGGGTTTAGGGGGCCATAAATTAGGTTTTACTTTCTTTTTTTTTTTTTTGAATTTTTTAAGGATTAGTCAAATAGATTTTTTAAAATAGAAAACCTTTTTTATACTGCAAAATCATTTTTTATAATTAGTTTCGGCCTAAATGGCAGGTGGCTTTATTTAGTTTGTCGCTTTTCTACGCCATCCGCGCGTGTACTATACCCATTTTAGTTTTTGACTAATTATTAGAAAATTATTTAATAGATAAATATTTATTAATTTTAAAATATCTAATAGGTACAAGTCCTAATTAAAATGTCTAAGTGAAATATAAAGACAACTTTAAGACACTCTTCACAAATTAAGCCAATACAATATAACGTGCCACACAAATGAATCATAGCGCTTCAATCGTCATGATGATCTACATTTGCATTATTAAAAAGTGGGGAAAATATCTAGATTTTCTTTTATAATTACCTATGTATCAATCTTGTTAATCATTAGATCAACATTAAAATTTGACAAGTGAAAAAATTACTCCATTAATTAGCGAAACATTTACTACAATTCTAGCTACAAGTCGGCCAAGTTACATGATGATTAAGAAGACTTGCATGCATAGGTAATTAGTTATACCACGTGATTCAATGATCAATAAGACTACTAATCTTGGCCCACTAAAGAAATTTAGGCTTGCTTTTATACTATTCTCAATGCACATTTAATGTTCTCCACTAAGGTGGGTGTTTGAAAATTTTGCTCACTTCCATAGTTTAATTAGTTTTTCCTTCTCTCCTATATAAAATAAATAAGCATCTTTAATTTTTCAATTATAAATAAATTTAAATTTTTAGTCATTGTAATAGCTCACTAAACACATTTAAAGTTTTAATTAGCTTCATTACTTAATTGTTATAATATGGTAATGTTGAGTTCGTATTGTTACTCCTTGTTTCACAGTAGAACAGTTTTAAAAACAATACAAATAACAGTATACTTCTCATATAAAAGAATGAAAACACACATTTAAATAAATATGTATCTCATTAGATATAAATATGAAGTCTTAACCATAAATATGAAGTCTTGACTATCACCCACTGATAGTAAGAATATTTTACTTAAAAAGTAATAATATATAAATTGAAAAAATTATTATCTCATGCATAGATATGTCTTAATTTCCATCTGGAAGTTCTTGAATAGCCTCAAGCCTCTGTAGAAAAATGTTGAAGTCTTGATCTTTGCCCAACATACTTATCCTAACATTTCTTGAATAACTCCCAAATTTTTCTCCACCCCTTGTTTGAAGCTTATGTCCTTTGAGAAGTTTCTCACAGTCCTCTTCACTTCCTTTACACATTAGCCATGCGAATGCTGTTCCAAAAAAATGAAAAAACATGTAAATTTGAAATTTAAAAGAAAAGTGTCAATACCTAAAGTATCTTGGTTTAAAATAGTTGAAGTATATCCGATAAATAGTTGATGATAGTTCAGATATGAACCTAAAAAAAGAGAAATGTTTTGGATGTATTTTTCACCCTTCATAAAAAAACCTGTAACCGACTAAAAAATTTTTTTT
>NC_061121.1:110615259-110619573 GCF_002878395.1 Capsicum annuum
TATATATATATATATATATATATATATATATATATATATATATATTAATATTGAAAAAAGAGTAACCATGAAAAACACATCTAAAATATCTCGATTTCAAATAGTTCAGGTCTGCTTTATAAAATAGTTGGTGAAATATAAAAAATTATGTTATTTTTTAAACAAACCAAAAAAAAATTTTAATAAATGTAATACAGTAATATTTTTGTGTTTACCAGGGTGTGATTCAGAGAACTTTTTTGTGAAGAGGCAATACTGAAGAGGGTATTTTTGGAGGACAAAAAGGTCATTGGCCTTAACAACTTGTCTTAACCTCTGCCATCTGTCAGTCAAAAGAGACTGACCATATTCAAAGAAATTATCCAATGTGGGATTCACACAGCTATCAGAGATTACTCCAAGAATCTTAGCAGCTCTAAGTTGAGCTTCCTTTGATACCCCAATTGTGCTAACCTCCATGAACTTTATCATCTTCCTTGCCACCTCTTTGTCCTTAACAAGTGCCCAACTGCATGCCAATCAAATTAAATGACACCATCTTAGTGAGAAGTTGAAATTGGTATTTGAAGGAGTCTAAAACCAACGATAAAATTATCTCTATTGATACTTACAGTAGTGTAAACTACCTAAAACACACCCTCTCAGTGTTTTAAAGCATGCATGTTCTAAAACATATTTTATGAATAAGCAGTTTTGAATTTGGATAGAGGTGTTGCTAAAAAAAACCACTCCTCTGTCAAATTACTTGTCATTATTTTTATTTACATTTATATTTTTACGTCATTTTTTACCAAGAAAATCAAAACAAGATTTCCTGTTTTACCCTTAATTTATTTATTAAGACTTTTTGAAATTTCAAATGGTCAATTTTAACTAGTACCACTTAATAGAGGTAGTATGATAAAGTTACTATTCAATCATTTTTTTTCTTAATAGGTGTGTCGAGTTAAAAAATACATGTAATTTTGGATCGAGGAAGTAGTAGTTGATGTGCTTGATAAAAAAATTCTCATAAACATTTTTTCTGTTAAATGCCTAGATTGCCTAATTGCAATGTTTTAATTTTGTGTTACTCTTTAATTTCGTCATTATGACCTCACTTATAATTAATGATTGCAATGTTTGAAAAACTTACCCGATTCTAGAACCAGCATGGCCAGTGCATTAGGAAACAGTGAAGAGCATAACATCATGGTTGACAGGTGAGGTGATAGCAGTGTACTGTGGCCAATAATAAGCTAAATCATGGATTAATTTTCCTTGATCTCCATTAACTACAGGCTCTCTAATAACCCCATCAGGGTTATTTGGAGATGTTATGAACTCAATATATGGTTCATCTTTGTCATAATTTCTTGCATCTCCTGCCCATTTGTGTAGCTCTGACCTCTCAAAATCAGTCATTTCTGGATATGACTGCAAAAGACAATTATTATTAGTAATTAATCAAGAAAACCCCTTTTAAATTAGACTAATTAAGTCACATGATGTGTGCTAAGAATTATGATTCATGTTGCAGTCAGGGGTGTATGTGGTACAGTAGTCAGTGAAGTGAGTTGATAACCATCAGATTTCAAGTTTAAATTCTAACAAAGGGAAAAAACATTATGATTCCTTTCCAACTGTCCAAATCATTTTAGGATTAGAGGGAAACTAGCCCGGACTTAGCAATTATAAATGGAAAAAAATTATGATTCATGTTATATAGTTGATGGATCTGACATGTACCAAGAACCATGTGAATAATTATTAACGAACAAGCACTAATATTATACTATAAACATGTATGTTTTGCAAATCTTTGCATGAACCATGTTCCTATATGTTTCTTTAGGATACAGTGTAACCAACATTGTCTCAGCGAGAGGCATGGTATGTTTGACATAAATGACGCATTATTAAACTCTTTTGCCGTTGACTTGTAATTAAAGGTTAATTAAAGATTGATCAACATTAGACATGTTAGTATAATGTCTAAAGTCAAAAGGGATTCTTAACCTTGGTGGCCATTAAATAAAATTTAGCTTTATGTCATAATTGTAATTGATGTATAAAAAATATGTTACGTACCGAATAAAAAGGTGCAGCTGCAACGACGTTGATTGGGTGTGGTTGATTTGTAGGAGAAAGAGCATAGAGTGCCGCCATAATAAGCTGGCTGGATCCATTGCCAATAACAACATAATAATCATCCACAATTGCATTTCCAACCACATTGTGCAGCCTCCTGATTTCTTCCTCTAGTTTGGACTCCAAGAACCAACACAAGCTCTAGCCATTAGCAAAATAACTCAATGACTCATAACCATCGAATGTTATGTCACACATATTCCCCATTTTTCTCCAATATGACTCGTACATTACTGGATCACCACTATACATATACACATAAAAGTAATGAAATTCGAAATCAGTAAGAATTATTTGAGTGCATCTACCAATTGTAAAGAAAATGGACCTCTAATATGACTACAATGTCATATTTTAAAAATTGTCATTGGATCCTATAACCTATATGGAATAAAACACCAACAGCAACAATATACCCAGGTTAGAGCGTACGCAGTCTATACCACTACCTCACTTGTGAGGTAGAGGTTGAGAGGTTGTTTCTGGTATACCCTCAGCTCAATAAGAACAAAAATTGAAATAAATAGTAAAAGAATACTCACTGATCCAGATTGATATTGATGAGAGTGCCCATACTGGTATTTTCTGGTGTTCTACGCTTCTTATGTAAAACCTTAAATCAATCAAAAATAAGAATGTATTATAATGTATTGAGAGAAGAAAAAAGATTTGAGTTACATATTTCATGTCTTATATGTTGCTCTCTATATATAGGGATGGAGACACCTAATGCCACATATTAAAGTCTTTTTAATTAATACATAGATTATCTTATTAATTACACTTGTTAATCTCCACAAAACACTCTAATAATTTGACTAGATTTTTAAATGTCTTTTCTAATCTTAGACTTTTTTTTTCATCTTATCTGTTAAGGTGAATGGTAAAACATCTTTACTTCGTTTTTTTTCCATTTTATCTGCTAAGATGAATGGTAAAATAAAGATTGAATAGAGCCTCTAGTATTTTCCACGTAATAAAGGAGAATAAATCTTTTGTATACAAAAAGAAAAATATATTTATGACATATATGGGAGGATCTAAGGTTCATGAATCTCCTTGGCAAAAAAAATATTTAAATTATCTATATATATATAAAAGCAAAACATAAGCAAGACAAGATGACATGTGTCAAGCTATTAAAATAGCCACGTGGCAATTTTTAAGATAATATTAAAAAATATTTTAAGAAAAACTTAAAAATAATGAAATAAAAAATTTAAATTGAAAAATTAATTATTTGAATTTAAATAAATTATCCTTTTACAAAAAAGATTTTCATTATATTAAAAATAAAAACTAATAATTAAAGAGTTCTAATAGATATATACTATTTCAAACTTATCTCTTATAAAATTTAAATGTTATAAAATATATTTAAATATAATTTATTTACATGTTAGGGAAAGATAAAAATTATTGATGATAATAATAATAATGATAAATATGCATTTAATTTTAAAAAGTATTTATAAATATTGGAAAAAAGATAAAAATATTAATATAACTAAAATTAATAATAGTAGTACACACTTACGTAGTAGTACTTTTAGTTATTTTTTGAAATAGGCGTGGTAGTAGCAGTACTGAATAATAATAATAATAATAATAATAATAATAATAATAATAATAATAATAATAATAATAATAATAATAATAATAAATAATACATAAATAAATAAATAAATAAATTGTAGTAATGGGTAGAACATAGTTATAGTGATAGAAAAAAAAAAGTGGGAACTTTTTTTAAAAAGAAAATAATATGTGAATTAATCTTATTGATTTCAAATATTTCTCTTAATTCAAAAATATACATTATAAGATAAGTATGTATTTTATTTGAAAAATTATCTATATATATATATAAAAGCAAGACAAGATGCCACGTGTCAAGCTATTAAAATAGCCACGTGGAAAATTCTAAGACAGTATAAAAAAATATTTTAAGACAAAATTAAAAATATTGTAATAAAAATTTTTAATTAAAAAATTAAGTATTTGAATTTGAATAAATTATCCTTTTACAAAAAAGATTTTCACTATCTTAAAAATAGAAACTAATAATTAAAGAGTTCTAATAGATATATACTATTTCAAACTTATTTCTTATAAAATTTAAATGTTATAAAATATATTTAAATATAATTTATTTACATATTAGAGAAAGATAAAAATTATTAA
>NC_061121.1:110619673-110716862 GCF_002878395.1 Capsicum annuum
TTTTACAAAAAAGATTTTCACTATCTTAAAAATAGAAACTAATAATTAAAGAGTTCTAATAGATATATACTATTTCAAACTTATTTCTTATAAAATTTAAATGTTATAAAATATATTTAAATATAATTTATTTACATATTAGAGAAAGATAAAAATTATTGATGATAATAATAATAATGATAAATATGCATTTAATTTTAAAAAATATTTATAAATATTGAAAAAAGGATAAAAATATTAATATAACTAATATTAATAATAGTAGTACACACTTACGTAGTAGTATTTTTAGTTATTTTTTAAAACAGGCGTGGTAGTAGTAATACTGAATAATAATAATAATAATAATAATAATAATAATAATAATAATAATAATAATAAATAAATAAATAAATTAATAAATAAATAAATAAATTGTAGTAGTGGGTAGAACATAGTTATAGTGATAGAAGAAAAAAGAAAGTGGAAACTTTTTTTTAAAAGAAAATAATATGTGAATTAATCTTATTGATTTCAAACATTTCTCTTAATTCAACTATATACATTATAAGATAAGTATGTATTTTATTTGAATAATTATAGATAAGGAAGAATAATAAATTGATCTTCTTTTAACAAATACATATTGTATTTGAATTTGAATTTGAATTTAAATAAAATTTAAATTGAAGTAGAGTTCTATTTTCTTAATATCTCTTTAATATCTATATAACCAGTATAAACAATAATACATAGTATATTTCAAACTTATCTCTTTTAAGATTTAAATTTTATAAAATATATTTAGATATATTTTATTTACATATTAGGAAAATATAAAAATTATTGATTATAATAATAATTATTATAAATATGCATTTAATTTTTAAAAATATTGAAGAAAAAGATAAAAATATTAATATAACTAATATTAATAATAGTAGTTAGCACGTAGTACTTTTAGTTATTTTCTAAAGCAGACGTGGTAGTAGTAGTACATAATAATAATAATAATAATAATAATAATAATAATAATAAATAAATAAATAAATAAATAAAATTGTAGTAGTGGGTAGAACTTAGTTATAGTGATAGAAGAAAAAAAAAGTGGAAATTTTTTTTTAAAGAAAATAACATGTGCACTAATCTTATTGATTCAAATATTTCTCTTAATTCAAATATATACATTATAAGATAAGTATGTACTGTATTTGAAAAATTATTGATAAGAAAAAATAAAAAATTGTTCTTCTTTTAATAAATACATATTATATTTGAATTTGAATTTGAATTTAAATGAAATTTAAATTGAAGTAGAGTTCTATTTTCTTAAAATCTCTTTTTTATTACGCAGTACATAGAAATAGGATAATAGTATCTTTTAAATGCACTGACCTGCCCTTTGTTCTTTTTTTCTTTTCTTCTACCACCCTCTCTTCTTTTTGTTTTTAAAACTATTTTTTGAGTGAGCTGAGGAATAGAGGTGAGTATAAGTTGTATTATGAACAAATGCACAATTATTTGATTGTTACAGATTTTTAGTTTGTTATTATTGCACAAAAAAATCTTTTATATGTAATCATCTATTATGACATTTAAATTTCAAATTCAAATTTGAATTGGAGTGAAATTAACTTCCTAACCTCTCTATATATACTCCTGCAATGATGTACACACTAAACTTTCCTCTCTCTCTTTTTTTATTGTTGTTGCATTCTTCATATTATTTATTTTCTTGAAACACTTTTGATTTAATTTCTTCATTTTTATATGCAGATGAGTGATGATCATATTATTGGCTATTTTTCTTTAGTATATACAGGCCCAAATTCAAGTAAGTAATTTGTTATTTTAATATTGTTTGTTTGATTTTTGATAAAAACAATACATTTGATTATATAAATGAAAGATGAAATTATGTTTCTCTTAAGATTTTGAGTCGCATATTAGCTTTTTAAATGCTAATTTTTATTACCATTTTATACTATTAGTTTATTAAAATAAATGTTCATATTTTTTCGTCGTATATGATACTAAAATGGTAAGTATCACGTAATATTTATCAAATCATATTTAAAGAAAAAAATATAACAACATTATAATTGAAAAAATAAAGTACAATTAATATTTAAAATGCATGTTTTTCTGTATGGGATCGGTCCCCATGAACTTCTCTTAGAGTCTCTAACTTTTTTGGGGGGGTAAACATCAGAGTCTCTAACTTAAGTATGCCAACAAACAATAATATTTACGTTTTAATTTTGAATTAATTTGTGACTGATATTTTTACGAATTTTCATTATTAATCATGTTGTACTCTTATTAAAATCTCGATGACAAGCGTACAAAGCCAAGGTTGTTATTGTCACTACATGGATTGGTCCATCTAATAAAATAAAAAAATAAAAAAATTAATAAATAAATAATAAATAATAGTAAACAATATGTGTTAGTACTGATAAGTAGTAGTAGGGATAAATATAATAATTATAATAAATACAAAAATTATTTAGATTGACTTCAAAATTTTTTCTAATTAAAATTTATAAATTATAGAATAAATATGCATTTAATTTCAAAAAATTAAGGATAAGGTAAGAATAATAAAATGATCTTCTTATAACAAATTAATATAATATAATATTTAAATTTAAATGTAAATAGAATTTGAATGGGAATAGAATTCTAAATTCTTAATATTTCCTATATTTATAATATTTCCTACTAGTTTTATAATATACATTGATAATAATAAAAATAATATATTAAATAAAAATAAAAATATAATAATACTAAAGTAACAAATAAATAAATAATATAATATAATAAATGAACTCTTACTATTCATAAACTTTTTCCTTTTCATGTTCTAAAAAAATTCTTAAATATTAAATAAAAGATTAAAAATATTAAGATAACTAATAATATTATTATAGTAGTACACACATAGTACATAGTAATAATAAAAGCAAAACATAAGCAAGACAAGATGCTACGTGTTAAGCTACCAAAGTAGTCACGTGACAATTTTTAAGACAATATTAAAAAATATTTTAAGACAAAATTAAAAATATTATAATAAAAATTTTGAATTGAGAAATTAAGTATTTGAATTTGAATAAATTATCCTTTTACAACAAAGATTTTCATTATCTTAAAAATAGAAACTAATAATTAAAGAATTCTAATAGGTATATATTATTTCAAACTTATCTCTTATAAAATTTAAATGTTATAAAATATATTTAAATATAATTTATTTACATATTTGGGAAAGATAAAAATTATTGATGATAATCATAATAATGATAAATATGCATTTAATTTTAAAATTGAAAGAATAGATAAAATATTAATATAACTAATATTAATAATAGTAGTACACACTTAGTGCATAGTAGTACTTTTTGTTATTTTTTAAAACAGGCATGGTAGTTGTAGTACTGACTATAATAATAATAATAATAATAATAATAATAATAATAATAATAATAATAATAATAATAATAATAATAATAATAAATAAATAAATAAATTGTAGTAGTGGGTAAAACATAGTTATAGTGTTAGAAGGAAAAAAAAAAGTGGGAACTTTTTTTTAAAAGAAAATAACATGTGAATTAATCTTATTGATTTCAAATTTTCTCTTGATTCAAATATATACATTATAAGATAAATATGTAAGGAAGAATAATAAATTGATCTTCTTTTAACAAATACATATTATATTTGAATTTGAATTTGAATTTAAATGAAATTTAAATTGAAGTAGAGTTCTATTTTCTTAATATCTCTTTAATATCTATATAACTAGTATTAGTGGTAGAAACAATAATACATAGTACATTTCAAACTTATCTCTTTTAAAATTTAAATGTTATAAAATATATTTAGATATATTTTATTTACATATTAGGAAAATATAAAAATTATTGATAATAATAATAATGATAAATATGCATTTAATTTTAAAAAATATTTATAAATATTGAAGAAAAAGTTAAAAATATAATATTTTTAAATTTTGAATAATATAATAAAGAAAATATCAAATTGAGGAGGAGGATTTTTTTTTTTTTAAAAAAAACAAATTGAGGAGGGGTGGACGTGGTGAGAGGGGTGGGAGGTAGGTGAGGGTAGAGAAAAAAATATTTATTTTTATATTTTATTGAGAAATAATATCATGGTTGATTTTTTGTAAGATAATAGAATTTAACATGTTTGAACAAACACTACAACACAAAATATTAAAAATATTATTTTAATATTATCCGCGCATCGCGCCGGTACGTACACTAGTATTGTATATATAAGATAACTTTTAATTTTTTTTTGTTTTATGTATATTGATATAGATTTTGAATTTTCTAAGATAAGACTAAAAGTTGACTCAATAATTGGGGGTGTTCAAATTAACCTTAAGATTCCAAGTTCAAATCTTACTCATTTTATTTTTATTTTTCGCACCACTTTACAATGAGGAAATTTTGCAAGTTAAACTTAATATTATGGCTAAAAAAATACTATTAAAAATTCATAATCGTCCTCGGCATGAACCGAATAATACCATTACTATAGAATAAAAATTCAGCGGAAGATTATTAGATTAGTCCTTGGTTGCACATAGATTGAGTATTCATAAAAAAAAAATTTACTTCCATAAATGAGTAATATGAAATAGTTCAAAATAAAGAATTTAAATAATATTAAATTAACCTTCAATTTAAGGATACTAAAATGAAATAGAAGGAAAAGGAAAAGGCGGGAGACAAAGTGAAAAGGGAAGAAACACTGGAGAGAAAATAAAAAAGCAAATAAACTTATATTTGAAAGGGCTCATGAAAAAAAGGAACATCATAAATATAGAAGAAGCTAAATGCTAATAGCCAAGGAAATTAATTACTTCTCTTTTGTTCGTGAAAATTAAAAAATATTCACTTTATTTGAAATATTCAAAATTTAGATTTGTGTTGGCCATGATTATTTTGCAAAGAACAATCAGAATTTAAATGTACTTTTTCTAAATTTAGTTTATCCCCTAATTTTTAAAAACTAGTTAAATCACTCAACTTAAATAATTTATCTCAAACACACAATTAAATTACTCTGAAAGACTAATATCTCAAAATAAATAATCATATAATGGCATAGATTAGATCGCATATACGGGCTACTACAAACTATTACAAATAGGCTTTTACTTTATTGGAAAATGTTAAATTTGAAGTTGAAGATGGAGTTGTGTTTCCTTATAGTTTTTACAAATAATATTTGGTTATTTGAATGTACTTTTCTTTAAAAAGATGAAATATAATTTAAATGAGGTTATTTTAAGCCTATCAATTGGGTCGGGTCGGCTCGGATAACCTAACCCAATTATAGGGATTGGACCGATATGAATTGGCCTGATGGACTATTGGATTCCTGGGCCATCGGTCTCGGACTGGCCATCTGGGATGGTCAACCCGATGGACCGACCTAGTTATGAAATCGGATCAGGCTCATTGGTTACCCGACCCGATTATTAAAAAAAAAAACTTAAATTAAAAAGGTTGCAATTGGGGGCCCAGGTCCAAGTGGACGGTTGGCAGCCCAACGACTATAATGTTGTTGGCTAACCCAACAGCCAATTGGCCTATTATTTTAAAAAAATCAAAAAAAAATTATAAATACCCCAAATTCAAAATCATTTTTCACACAATCTTATCCTCTCAGTCTCTCTCAAATATTCCTATTATCTCCTAAAGTGCTCAATTTTATTTTTTAATTTTGCAATTACAAATATCAAGTGGAAGTTTTCTAAAGTCGCAACTTTTGGATACTTTCAAAATTTGTTATTATCGTTTCATCTCTTACTTTTAATTTTCAATGAGTGTATTTTTTTGTTGAATATTTATTTTAATTATTTTTGTGTATTTTGAATATTTATTAGTTTAATTTGTAATATGGATAGATTAAGAAACACCAGTAAGAGTGTTAAAAATTTTTATCCCGAAAAAGACAGTGGTAGTAAAAAACAAATTGGTGGTGGTTCTAGTAGAGGTAGTTCAAGTACTAGATATACGTGTAGGCCTCCGGTACCAATTAGCCAATCTTTTGAAGATGAAATAGGTGTAGGTGCTCACGATATGAATTATTTGGAAGATCAGGAAAATTATGGTATAAAAGAAGAGAATGAAAAAGACGCGGTTGATTTAAATGTAGATGATGAAAATATTGATGAGACACCTGATGTCGGTAATGCTAGTGTTAGATCTAAATCGATTAATCTTTCTTCCCATCCTCCCCGTGCCCCTGTAAGATCTCGTAGAAGAACTTGTATTGCATGAGAATTTTTTTTGAAAATAGAAGGAGAAACTAAGGTCCAATGCAAAATTTGTGAATTGGTATATGAGCATAAAATCGAAGGCAATAAAGGAGGTACAGGTTCGTTGATGAAACATTTAAGAGAAAAACATTTAGTAGACCTAAGTCTTGCACAAGGAGGTGAGACTATTGGTGCACCAACACAAAGTAGATTGAACCCAACAACCGATCAATTATTTAAGAATTATAATAAAATAAGGGACCGGAAAGAAAGAGCCAAAATGATAGTTGTGGGTTGTTTGTCTTTCTCTTTTACTTCTTCGAATGCTTTTATTCATTATATTCAAACAATTTATAATCTCATGTTTACAGGTATTCCTAGACGTACTTGTCGGGCTGATATTTTTAGACGTCATGCACAATATGTTTATTATTTATTTTCATTATTAAAAAATATTCCATGCAAAATTGTTCTAACTTCTGATCTTGGTCGTGCTATTAAAAATGATTTATTTAACAATTACTTGTAACTTGATAGATAGTGATTTTGTTATGTAAAAACGTATTCTAGCATTTTTATATGATGAAGATCGTAGATACACTAAAAATTTTATTTCTGTATCTATTTCTAAAGTTGTAAAATATTATGGTATTGAAAGAAAAGTTTTATGTATATCTTTTGATGATGCATCTAATAACAAGATTGTTGTTGACTTGTTAAAAGTTGAACATTCTCCGCCGCTATCCAAAACATTTCATGTTAAATGTGCTTGTTATATATATAATTTAATCGTAAGAGATGATCTTGAATTTTTTGAGCTTTATATTAAAAAGATAAGGCTGGATATTGGCTCTATTCAAGGAAATAATCAAAAAATTAGAATTAAAGAATTTAAAACTAAATGTGAACAAAATGGACTTAGACCGATATTTATGTCTGAAGAATGTGATACTAGATGGAATGCTACTTATAATATTTACGAACTTGTCTTACTTATAAAGTTCCTATTATAATGACTTTTAATCAATATTCTGGTTCTTTTCTTGAGTTTATGCTACATGATTCTGATTAGGCTGCAATTGCTGATCTTGTTAAATTTTTGAAAAAAATTTATATAGCTATGGTTGAATTCTAGTGCTTATTATCCTACTGTTGTAATACTTTAACTTATTTAGTCGACATTTCTTGTTTTCTTACAGAATATGAAAATAAAGAAGGTTACAAAGAATTTATACTGCTATGATTGCTAAATTTTAAAAAAATATTTTTATCTGCTTTCCCCAATTTATTTGATTGGTGCTTTAATAAATTCATGTATGAAATATAATACTATGTCCAAATTTAGTTCTATTATTTATAATGCTTTAGAGACAAAGTCTGACGAAGAACCTTCTTTGTTTACGACTATGAGTGATGCGAACAGTTACATGGAAGCATTATATAACCATTATGCCGATTTACTTGATGAATCCGTAACGGTAAATATCGCTCCAATTGTTGCTCCTCAAGCTCCCGAGGAGTCATCATCTTCTTAAAGGCAGACACACAGTAGTTATCCAAATTACTTTTTTGATTTAAATGTTTTGGACATAGTGCAACCTTCATCACACAGAATACATTCTTAGAAAGAGCTTAAGCATTATCTTCGATAGCCGATAAAGGATCGTGAGTAAGGATCAATACGCTGGATTGGTGGAAGAATAATGAAAGACAATATCCTATGCTTTCAAGATTAGCTAGAGATATATTGAATGTTTCAATGTCAACCGTAGCATCGGAGAGTGTTTTTAGTCAGGGACGACAACAGCTTGGAGACAACCGACACTCATTGGGAAGCAATTCTATGAATGTTCTAGTTTGCCTTAGAGATTGGATTAGAGTGAAATGAAGAAATTAAGGAATGGACGTGGAGCCGGAGAAGAACAAAATCTTAAAGAAATAATGACTTCAAGGGAGAACTCAGCACAATCAAGTTCAATGCATGATTTTGCCCTCATTGATTTTGACTTTCCTATGGTAGTTCCCGTTAATATTGACATGCATGAGTTGAAAAAAATGATGCAAAATTTATAGATTTCTCAATCATGCAACTTATAAGTTTTGCATCATTTTGCAATCAATAAAATACAAGATTCACTCACTTCTTACATATTTTTTTCATTTAAATTGAATGTCTAACTTGAATTATATACTTTTAATATATTACTATCAAACTTTACACAAAGTAATAAACATAACAAACATATATACATATAATGAAAAAATAAAAATAATGTTAGCAAATATTACTCAGACAACTAGTATTGTTATATAAAAATGCTATATAAATTTATCTTTAATTAGTGTATGTAAATTTTTGAATATATGTTCAAGACTTCAAGCATTATTACATTAAGTAGTATACATTGTATGTATATATGTGTGTATATTTTCTTAAGTACTAAAGTAGTATATATGAATATATACATGTGTATATATTTTATAAAGTAGTATATATTGTATATATATGTGTATGTATTTTTTATAGACTATAATAGTATATATTTAATCTATACATGTGTATATATTTTCTAAAGTAGTATATATGTAATGTATATATGTTGTATGCATATTGTTTCTAGTAGTGTATTTTAAATAGTGTATATATTATTTTGTATGTATATATGTGTATATATTTTCTATAGACTAAAGTCTAAAGCAGTATATATTTAATGTATACATATGTATATGTTTTATAAAGTAGTATATATGTAATATATATATATATATATATATATATATATATATATATGTTGTATGTATATTGTTTCATGTAGTTTGTTAAATATATATATATATATTCTATAGACTAAAGTCTAAAGTAATATATATTTAATGTATACATGTATATATGTTTTCTAAAGTAGTATAATATGTAATGTATATATGTTATATGTTTATTATTTAAGTATTTTTATTATATATAAAAAAAAAGAGAAACTCACGACGACCAAGGGCAATCCTGAAAATCATACTAAAATAAAGGGAAATAAAGTAATTTTAATTAAATGGTACGATGTTCAATAAAAAATCTAGAGTAATCTCCTCTTTTTATTTTTCATTGTAGATAAATATCTAAGAGAAATAAATACAATAAATTTTCTCTAAAAATATCTGTGAAGATTTATATATTCAAAAAATTGACTTGACACACCCCTTAAGAAATTATTTAATATAGGTTTATTTTACTAAAATAATTTTATTAATTATATATTAAAAATATGAATTTGAACATTTACACTTTTCATAGTCAGTTAATGATAGGGATAGTATAATCAAAATACAAAAAACTTTTCTTAATTTTAGAACTTGGACAACTAAAAGATCTAGAATAATCTCCTTTTATTTTTTTCATTCTAGATAAATGTCAAGAGAAATTAATACTCCCTCTTCTTCATTTTAGTTGGGCCTAATTGACTTGACATACTCCTTAAGAAATTATTTAATATATGCTTATTTTACTAAAGTAAGCCTATTAATTATGCATTAAAAATATGAATTTGAATATTTACACTTTACATAATTAGTTAATGATAGAGGTAGTGCAAAATACAATAAACTTCTCTTGATTTTCGAACTTGAACAATTAAAATAAAATAAGCAATTTAAGCAAAAAGGCCGACTAAACTACCTATCTAATCAAATAGAAAAATATAATATAAAAAGAGTTCAAGAAAATGGTACAATGATCAATAAAAATCTAGAATAATCTCATTTTGTCTTTTTCATGGTAGATAATTGTTAAGAGAAATAAATACCCCCTCCATTTCATTTTTATTGACCATAATTGATTTAACAAATTTCTTAAAAAAATTTTTAATAAAGGCTAATTTTATTAAAGTAATCGTATTAATTATGCGTTAAAAATATGAATTTGAATATTTACAATTTACATAGTTAGTTAATAATAGAGGTAATATAAGCAAAATACACTAAACTTCTTTTAATTTTAGAACTTGATTAATTAAAATGAAACAAATAACTTTTTTTTAAAAAGCCAACTAATATGAAAAAGAGAGAGTACAATAAATTCTCCTATCTATGTATCCACCACTATCATGTTAAAGGACTTCTTTCTCAGCCACATAAATCAATATCTATTCATGTGTCCATTCATCACAAGAACATTTAAAAGACAATTCTAGAAATGATCTTTTCAGAATTAACATTTCTAGAAGTGATCCAAATAAATAGGTCAAGTCTCTTCATTTTCTCTCTCAGATATCTCTTCTATCAATCATCAAATCATTGATAAGTTTATCTATCTTTTAATTCTCATTTTTTTTTTATACACTGATTTATTCATTCATCAATTGATAATTCTTATGATATATTTTTAAAAACTATGCCTTTGTGACAGAATTGATATTTTTATCTAATTTTAACATGTATTTTTGTAGAAATATTGATATATTGTGTGTTTTGGTTTAGAAATTGTCAATTTTAAGGCTTAAAAAGGCATTGGGTTCATGTTTTCAAAAACTATCTTCTGTTTTTAGCAGCTGTTCTATTTAATTTTTTTGGGCGTATGTTTATATAGTTTTGCGCTTAAAGTTATCTTTTTACTTCTAAAGCACCATAATTTTCATTAAGGTTGGTGAATAGTTTGTTGATCCAATATATGATGTGGAGCCACATTTGAATTTATTGGCAAGTAAATGAGAAATTAGTCCTTTAAGGATTAGATGTCTCTTTTGCCTATTTGAAGTGTTCAATTTGTGCCCCATAAATTTTTCTCATAATTTTTCGGAAGCTCTTCGATCTTAGCATAGACTATTATGTATTGGAGCTAACATACTCTAAATTATTCTTATTCCCTGTAAGAAAGATAACACTGTAATTACTAATAACATTACAATACCTTAAAAACATGCATAAGAAGGAATGATACTAAGCCCGAAAAGCACATATGAATTATGGTAAGTGTTATTGGTAATGAAAAATTAAAGTATTTTGGTGAAAGTACCCAATGCCAAAATAAGAAACCATAACATGAATAATTAGCTCTTCCTAATGGCACTGGCAAGATAAAGAATAAAACTTGAATGGTACCGGAAAAAATTAAGCAGCAGCATGTCTTTTTCCTAAAACGACATTGCATAAGTGCAGCACTAAAATAAAAAGTCTATGCAGCAAAAGAACAGTGAGAGTGAGACAAAAGAAGTTAGTAGCACGTTGCTTATCCTGCGCATGACTTTTCCAAGGCAATCTATCCTTTCTTTTCTGCTTCTCCCTTTCCACGCCATCCTTCTAATTTAGTTACCAAGAAAATAAAGCTCTAAAATGTTACTCAGTCCTTTTTCGTTGCAACTTACCCACAAAAGAAAACATAAATGGACCCAAAACGTAGGAACTGCTAAAGGGCAAGTGGAGGGGAAAGAAAAAAAACTGAGAAAGGAGTTCACACAAGGGTGCTTTCAATTTTAACATTGACGTAAAGATTCGAGGTTTCAACATTTCTTAAAATTTACGATGCAACAAGTATCTTTAACAGAAGATAAGGGGACTGTCTTTTAATTCAGGCAAAAATGCTATAATGCTAAAGGTTAGAAGGAACTCATCCTCTGTAATTTTAAGTTAACAACAACTACCATTTTAGTGTCCTATATTTTTTAAGTTAACGACCTCGAATCCTATCCGTACCGAAAAAGAAAAAAGTGAAACCAAACAAAACTAATAGAACACTATAAAAAATAATATACCTTGTTGTGCAAAATAACTCCAAAGGATAACATTGTATACATAAGGAGATATATATATGTCAACATAAGTTACTTGTTGATCGTCATATTTTCTTCTATGACACTTTATGTTTTGCTAGCATAACTCTACAACCTAATGAAAATTCTAACATATACCCTCCATTCCAAAAATCAAGTAATGCAAGTCTACAATATTTTGGCAGATTAGAGGCACACCTTCAATTCGACTATTATGTTTTAAGCTTTTCATAACAAGAATTATGTTGACTTGGATTGCACAAGTAGGTCATCCATACATGGTCTGATCCTTTATATTCCCTATCGTTATGGCTTATTTTTAGGTTTTTGGATAAGTGTATTTAAACTTCCATTATGAATTTGTAATTTGGTGATGTTTTTGTTCTGTTCTGAAGTGATAAGTTGCTTCCTTGACATTTTTTTTTATTATTTTGGGTATATATATTATGTCACTGTCTTAGAAATAAATAGTTGACTTTCTTTTGATTTCAGGAATCAAATAGGAGTTCAATCTCAGGAATACCACCATAAGTGCAACTAATTTGTCGATAGGTATGTCAATGTTTATCTAGGTGAGTATGGACATTTTAAAGAGAGAGACATAAATATTATTTATATTACCTACAATGTAATTCTTTCAATTTACAATTGAATTTTCATACCGATACTACGTCAACTTACGTTATTGGAACTTTTATTCTAATAGCTATTGTATTTGTCTTCTTTGAATAAAAATTGATTTTATTATTACATTTTGAAAACATACCGGTATAAGAAGTCATCCAGTCCTCGATGATGTGAATACACCTAAGTGACGATTCACATTTTGTGAGAAACATTTGCAATGACTAAGTAGGACTTACTTTTCCACTAGTTACTACTTTAGGCTATAGTGTATATAATAGTACTAATTGTAAATAGACTCTAATTTCAAAGTTGTAATTCTCTATATATTAGCCTCCTTCAATAAAATTAGAAAGATGATAATTTAATTAGCTTATTACCATATGATCTACCCGTACTATTATTTCTCCTCTCCGACTATAAAAATAAGTTCTTGATTGATTAAATCTTGTCCAAAGCTATGCTGATTGGTGGGGATGAGTTAGAACATAAAAGTCTCATTGTCAATATCGAGACCAACCATCCTTTTTTAGGGGGGGGGGGGGTTAATTTTGCATTTTATTAATAATTATCACTTGATGGACCAACCCGTCTCACAACAAAACAAAATCCTACACTTCACCATACCCGGCCGAACCCAAAACAAAATAACAAATAGAAAGATAGGGTTTCCAAAAACATTAGTTTCCTAATCCACGTTTCAGCTCCACCGCCTTTTACACTACTGTTTCAATTCCTCCTATTGAAGATGCTGATCGATCTTGCAACTCCTTTCTTTTGATTTCGTGCTTTGTTTAAATTACAGAGGTAATGAATGAATTCCATTTGAAAATTTACTCTTTTATTTCCGTTTTCATCTAAATCTTGATACTCTCCTCTTCTTAGCTTCATTCTCCTGCATTTGCGACAATTGAAACTTGTTGTACGACTCAGAGAACCCTGGTCTGCTGAGATATTATTAACAGCTAAGTATGCAATCCTCTTCTTGTTTCCCTTCAAATTTCTGGATCTGAGGAAATTGACCCCATTTTCTGTTGCTTGTGATCCATAGATCTGATAGTTTTGAAGAAAAAAGAAGTCTTGATGTCGTAAATATTCAGCTAGTTGCCTATATCTCAGGTTTTTGCAGATCGATCTGGTCCATCTGCACTTTCTTAATGCTGGGAACTGATTACTGTAAAAGTTTAATAATACATGCAATTTCATTGATGATACATACGTCTGTATACATATTACATGTAAACTATTGAGGTTGAATATTTTCTTGCCCCTTATCATCTTGCTGGTATGATCCTCAAGTATGGACTCTGCCATTTTTCACTATTTACAATGGCTTTACCTCTTTTCTCTAATTGCTGATATCTTATGATGGTGAATGCACATTTATCTATTGCTAAGTTAGCTAAATAATCAACTAACTGATTGCCCTCCCTATAGATATGTTGATAATGAGTTGCTTGTTTTGCATTAAACTATTTATCCGTTTGACTGTATTTGATATGCTCAATGGACACAACCATTCATTTGTCAATACCTTCTGTATGAGTAGGGAGTCCATCTGAATGATAATTTTATTGTGCTTTGATTGTGAACAATGCTTAGCTGCATGTAAAATTGCATTAGCCTCTGCCTGCATACTATCTGTATAATGATGTGGTTCTCCCTTAGAAAATAAGACATCTCCATTCTCATTCCTTAAACAAAAAGTATAGGAACTGTCTCCTTCCTCTCCTCTCACAGCTCCATCTGTGTTGTATTTTACCTATCCCTGCTCCAGAGCCTTCCACATACTGTAATGGTTTTCACTCTTGTTTGTAATTTGTTCATTTATGTAATTATGTGTGGCCATTCTGTTGGGAATTCCATTGCTGGCTTCCTAAACATCATTCTAAGATTCCTTGTAACATTATATATGATCCTCAAACCTGTAGTTTCCTTATCTTTATGTTTCTTCCTGTTCCTTCTCCTCTACAGTTCCTACAGAATTATGCTAGGAAAAGCAAAGTAATATGGCTTTTCTCTTCCTTTTACTTCAGCATTCCACCATCTTAGGATTGTTCCCCTTAGAATCAGATTGTGAATATGAATACCTGTAAAAGAAGAAAAATAGGACCAAGTCCTGTTAGATTGAAAAAAATTACTGAAGACATGAGCTATTGTCTCCACTTTCGGGGCATTAGAACACCAGCACTTAGATGGCCTCTGTATCCCCCATCTCATAACAGTATCATCCACAGGAATTCTTCTTCTCCACAGCCTCCAAATGAAGAAACTAATCTTAAAAGGTACATCTTTCACCTATATCTTCTTGAAAATGTTATCTATCCCTTCCCTATTCCTTATTTACTACCAGGCTGATTTAACTGTGAACAAAACTTTTGGTTCAATACTCCATATAGGCCAATCCTCTTCTGCACCTGATGGGGGGCTGATTTTGTTAATAACATGATATGCTACTTTATCAGTGAATAAAGATCTAATCACTTGTTCATCCCATGTATCATTTCTGATTAATTCTTTAAGCTGACTATACTGACTTTGTTCTTCATCAGCTCCTTCCATTGTAAAATATAAATCTCCTTGTCCAGTCCAGTTATCCAACCATATGTCACTGTTTCCTTGGCTTACTTGCCATGCTATCAAATGCTCCACCATGTCTCTTGCCAGTAGCATCTTCTTCCACACTTGTGATCCATCTGCACCAGTTTTTCACCTTACTAATTTTGGATGCTCCTTTTTGCAGTATTTATTGAATATATACTCCTCTAAATTATTTTTGTAGTCCTGAAAGACTACCACAGCTTACAAAAAAGTGCCATAGAGACACCAGCAATCCTTCTAAAACCCAACCCCCCTTCTTCTAGTGATAAGCTAAAAGTTTGCCATTTTACCCAAAGCCTTCCCTTCTTTTCAATTTTACTACTCCAAAAAATTAAGCTAGCATTATTTGAATAGTATTCAATACATTCATGGGAGGGTTCAATACTGATAAACAATGTATTGGGATGCCCTGTAAAACATGCTTGATCAACACAACTCTACCTCTATAAAAAAATAATTTGCCCTTCCATGTTTGCACTTTACTAGCAATTTTGTTAAGTAATTACTGATAGTAATCCTTTTTCTTTCTCATGTAAAAGACTGGACACCCTAGGTAAAGGAAAGGGAATTCTCTTCTCAAAATACCAGTAGCCACTTCTGCTAACACCTCTATTCCATTAGATACTCCTTTGTGCAAATAAATTGCACTCTTCTCTTTGTTTATTTTCTGTCCTGATATTTCCTTATATTTATCCAAAACTGTAGTGACCAACTGTAAAGTTTTCACTTCAGCTTTGCACAATACGATCATATCGTCTGCAAAAGCAAGGTGATTCAATTTTGGACTTCCTCTTGGCATCCCAAATAGCTTGAACTTTTTTTGTACCAATCTCTTCATTGATCTTGATAGCACCTCTGCTGCTATTATAAACAAAGTTGGTGACAATGGACCCCCCTGCTTCAACCCTCTTGTAGATCTAAAAAATCCTTTAGACTGACCATTTAAAAGTATTGAATACCAATTATTTTTCAACAGTCTAAAGACCATGTCTATCAGCACCTCTGAAAAAACAAATGATCTCAATACCTTTGTTAAAAACAACCATTCCACTCTATCATATGGTTTCATCATATCAAGCTTTAAGACCATGTTAGGTGGCTTATCTCTCTTTCTAATTTCTAAAATAATTTTTTGAACTACCAGTACATTTTCAACAGTACTCCCTCTTTGAACAAAACCTGCCTGTTCTGGAGATATCAATTGAGGTAAAATTCCTTTAATCCTTTCATGAACAATTCTTGAAAAAATCATATTGACAAACTAACTAAGTGAGATAGGCCCCATGTCTATAAAATTGTTCACTACTAACTTCTTTTGTAACGATACCAACCATCCTTCTATCATATTACTGGCATTTAGCTTGAGTATATACCCATCATCTTGAAGTATTGCCTTTTTTTTCAAATAATTTACATTGTCAGTGTGTATGCTGTGTTCATATAGTAAAAGCAATGATGGATCAGTAATATCCATGTCATGTCTAGGAAAATTGGTTTTAACATTTTGCTCGATGTTCAGTCCATCTTTAAAGATATTATCGGCCGACCTTCTATTAGTGAACAACTCTAGCAACATGATACCAAAGCTATAAACATATCCAAGAGTGGATAGATTTACACCTGATCAATATTCTGCAACATAAAGAAGAATTATGTTGGGACACTGAACATATGTTCACTCAGATGAAAATAACAATCTCGTATGAATGATTACTTCTTGATTTGTTCATTACATACCTTGGCATCAGAAATACATATAAGATTGAGGTACAAAAACATTTACATGTTAGAACCCCTGATAATGGAAATAGATATAATCCAAGAGAAATCAATATAGATTAATGAAATACCTGGTGGGATATAACCTATAGAACCCTTTAATGCAATAAAAGTCTGTTTGTTCAATGATGATTTGAAGAGAAACTTTGCCAATCCCAAGTCCCCAACATGGGCAGTCATATCTTCATCGAGGAATATGTTGGCACTTGGCATCTAATACTTCTTCCTTGTGATTCTTCTAATATTTGATGTTTGCTTAGAATTTGAATCAACACATGCTAAATTTTTTTTAATTTGTTCACCGAGTAATAACTTTTTAATAATTTTTGCAGGTGCTTTTTAGGAGCTTGAGTTAACTTCAAAGGTGAAAAGATGAATGAGTGTCATTGGTATCAGTATTTCACAATAATTCAGCTACTTTGCCAATAGGTATGTAAATGTTTATCCAAAATTTTAAAGACAGAGAGATACATACAGTATTACTAATGCTACCTACAATGTTATTCTTTCAATTTATAAATGGATTTTCATTCCGATACCATGATCGCTTATAGGTTATTAAAACTTTTATTCTAATAACTATTGTTTTTCTTTTTTGAATAAAGATATATTTTATTATCACAATTTGAACTTCTTAACTAATTCAATCATTAAATCTAATTTAACAGGTGTTTTGATTGTGAATGCTCAAGAGATTGATCACAACGACAAAAATGCATCTCCTATTATAGAATTTATAAACATTAGCAGTATCAATGTAAATAGGCAACAACGACTATGATATGTGAATGTGCGCATCCAAAAGTATGTTATTTCCATAATTGTATAAAACATACATTTGGGATCATTTTCATCAACTGATCCAATCAAACGAGATAACCCTTACTGTTACATCTTCATTTTATACTTTCCCCATTTCAATCTTTTGTCGCTAAATTTTCAAAAGATGTCCATGCTTTTCAAAATTGGCATCTAAACCCTGAAAATTAGAATGTACCTTGAAAATTAGAATGTGCATGAAGGTAAAAAATTTTTTCTCATTGATCAGTTTTTTTCTATTATACGCGTTGGGTCCATGCAACACACTGGTATACCTATCTAGTTTATATAGAAGAGTGAGTAAGTGAGATGACCAAGGGCATTCTTATCATTTTAAAAAAAAAGTGCATTGTTTTCTTATTTTGTAAGCCTCAAAGTTTGTACATTCATTTTTAGTGACAAAAAAAAATTCTTTTTGTAAATGTTAATCATACCTCATAGTTTTATAATATCACACGCGGACACCACAATTTTATTCATAACTTTCTATAAATGTTTGCTGTGAGTTCTAATACACAATACTCATTTCTATTTTTTTTTATAAGTGGTAAAATTTTAATTTTATTTTGTTCATGAAATGTCCATAGGCAAATATGAATTAAATTTTTTCTTTGCACATTTGGTTATAGTAAATTATTTATTAGAGTAAGAAAAAATAAAAAAATATATTACTCCCTTCATTTAGAAAAGAATGACCCATTTTAATTTGACACGGAGTATAAGAAAATAAAGAAAATTTTTGCATCTTGTGGTCATAAATTAAAGTTATGTCAAATGTATCAAAATGTCCTTTATCTTGTGGTTCTAAGCATGATACGTAGAAAGTTGAAACTAAAATATTGCCACAAAAAGAAAACTTCATCCTTTTTAAAATAAATTAAAATAAAAAATAGGTATTTATTTTTGAAATAGAGGGAGAAGCAAACATCTACGAGGCATTCATCTATCCACAATTCACAACATTCAAAAACAATTTCAAGTTGAACTTTTCCACGTTATCAAAAATAATTTTAAAATATAATTTGTTAAACCTTAAAAAGTAATTTAAGTAGTGAGTATTGTTCATACTTTATTATGATATATGAGAATTTATGTGATAATTATTTTATTAAATATAAATTAAAATAATATATTTGAATCAAATGGAAAGAATAATTTTATATTTAAAGAGAAAATATATTTTAAATTTAATTCATTTAAATATTTTTTTTCAATCGTGGTGTCCAGAAGAGTTTTCTGTTCAAATTATGCATAACTAGTTCATGTTTAAGGTAACACTTACAAATATAATCAAGAGTATAATATTTTTTTCATAATTTTTTAATATTTTCATATAATTTTTTATATGAATCCCACTACAACTCTATTTTAAATGAAAAAATTAAATATAATGGTCATTTCATTAGAATCCTTTCAATGTCACGAATGACGCAATCTTTCACATGGATTCCACATACATCGACTATAAGTCTATTTTGATATGTAATAAAAAACTAAATGCATTATATCAGAATGTCTATTTTAATACGTTCTATGTCTCAATTCAAATGATATATTTTTTTTTAGTCAGTTCTAAAGAAGATTGACACTTTTATTTGATTAGTATTTTATATAGGGATGACAATGATGTGGTGCGGTGCGGATGCGGTGTGAGTTTTTCTAAACTCGCAAGTTTTAAAATCGTACCGCACCGCACCGCATCACCTTTAAACCTGCATAAACCCGCCTCACATTCATACCCGCATAACCGCACCGCACCGCTTCATATTTTTATTTTTTCCTCTTTGTTTTGAAAAAATCGTAACTCCATTGAAAATCATAATATTTTTAAATCTACAACTAGAAAATAATAACTAATTTATATTATATCACTTTTCACTAAAAATTGTCAAAAAGTATAACGTGTACAAGTAATAATCAAATAACATATTTTTATTAAAATGAATAGAGATGTTAAAAAAGCTATTATAAAATTATTTATTTGTAGTGTTATACTTGTCACTTTAAGTATCATCAGTTTTTAAGTAAAGAATACATATAATTTTAGGTATATTCACGAGGACAATACTAATTTTTAGCTTTTTTTAATTTAAACTCGCATATACCAGCAATCCGCACCGCACCATTTAAAAAAAACTTACTTTAACCCTCCCCGCACCTACACCGCACCGCATAATTTAAAATCCGCATCACCCCGCATAGCTTAAAACCCGCCCCGCCCCGCCCCGCACCGCCCCATTGTCATTCCTAATTTTATAGCATTATTATTATTTTAGTCATGTTGAATTTTGTTTATTTGTCAAAAAATTCACAAAGGTATTCTCTTCTATTTAAAGTTTATTTATTTTAAAGATAATTTAAAACATTGCAATTTTTTTTCATATATCTAAAATTTGATGTCTAATCAAAATGATATAAATTGAAATAACGAAAAACGTAATTTATAGGAGGACGTGCAAATACTTACATATGTTTTGTAAAAGACAAAAATGTAAAATTAATTTTGACCACTCATTTAATTGCATAAAGTAACTATTACTATACTGTAATAAAATAATTAAAAAAATACTCATAACTATTGAGTAGACGTTTATTTATTCAACACAATAAGCAATTCCACCATAATTTCACATGATACATTTCGTTACAAAGAATTACAATACATATAATTTATAGAAATATAATTATTTACTAATCACATGTTAAAATTATTTTAAATAGCTTATTTAAAAATATAATATTAACTACCTTAATCATGTTTACTTTTGTTAATTCTTTTGGTTCTCTTTATTTGAGGTTATAAATTCCTCCAACAAGTAGACAAATCACTTTAAAAGAAATTTCTTGCTTGCTATATTAAATTGGTATCCTATTTTTGACGTATATAAGACAATACATAAAAGCAATCCTTTAATGTTATGAATTATTAAAACGTTCATCGAGTATGTCCTTATTTTCGTCTATTAAACACTCATAAAATGAATTTAAATATATTTAAAATTAATTTATGTATGAATTAGTATCCTTTATTGCTTCATATGATTCTATAAAAAATATTAATAAATAGATATTTATAATTTAACCTACTTTCTTGTATAATTTTTAAATAAAGCAGAAAAAAAACACTAAAATTAGTTGATTAATCTAAAAGAATGTGTTAGACCTAATGTTAAAAGCTGTATTAGAGTATATGATATTGTAATGTTAATTATGAAAATTTAAAGAAGTTGTAAGCTATTATTAATTTTATAAAAATAAGAAGTTATATTTTATTATAAAATGTGATTTCTACTTACTATTACTATTGTGTTTATTCAAAATATTAGTGATTTAAAAAAAAAAAATCTAATTAAATAGCTATAAGTATATTTAAAAGTAAAAATAACATAAATCCCAACCTTATTAGAATTTTTTCACTCTCTCTCGGTTCCTTAATTATTTCACTCTCTCTCCCGATTCATATACATAACAAGGCCGACATATACATAGAAACCTTTGTATATGACAAGATCGACGTATACATAACAAGGCCGATTCATATGCATAACAAGTACGACAAGACCGACATATACATAATAAAACCGATTCATATACATAATAGGGCCGACATATACATAGAAAGTTATGTATATGTATTTTTTGAGAAAAATAAAATTTTTGTAATATGTTTGGAGAAATTGTATTTTTAAATACAGTTTTTTGTATTTAAAATTGTAATATTGGGCCCGTATACGGGCCCTTTATTATCTAGTTTAAAATATATATATGTGTGTATATATAGTATATATTGAAAAAATATATGAAAATTCAAATTTAATTTAAATTTTTTATACATAAAAGATCGATAACCGGCCCATTTCACGAACTGGGCCGGGCTGAATCGGTTCAAACCGATTAAAACCGGTTCTACACTATGTGGACTGACCACGGACCATTTGAGAATTTTATACTTTTGGTTTCGGACTGGATCGGCCCACTAAGAACTGGGCCCGAACTGAACTGCCCACAGACCAATAATATTTAATGGGTCAATATTGATTTGAACCGGGCTGACCTGGTTGACAGGCATAGGTTATTTTTATAAAAATAAAAAATTTAGGGTAAATTTAAAAAGGATACCTTGGTGCACTAATATTTCCACTATGCATGGTATTTGGAGAAGGGCCACACTATAAGGATCAATTATATGCAACCTAATTCTACATATCCATAAGAATTTGTTTCACAATTTGAATTCGTGACCTTGAAGTCACATAACCACAACTTTATTTTTTTGGTTTTCCAGCCGGTGTCCGGTGTCCGCATTGGAACCTCGACTAATTCGAATCGCGCATTGCAGGGCCTATTAAGGTGGCAGCATTTCCAACAGAGTTTTCTCCATATCCAGGGTCGAACCCTCGACATCTGGTTAAGGGTGGAGCAACCCCATTTAATGCACCACAATTCATGTTGGTAACAACTTTATTAGTAACGTCTAGAGTCCTCTTCCTTTAAGGTAAATTCCAAAAAGAAAATATAATAAAAGTGAAAAAAGTGAATAAGATTTGATGTTTCCTAAAATTCAAATGTAACTACAAGTTTTATTTGAAATGTTTGCAGTTAAATGCTAATTTATTAAAAAAAAATTCAAAAGGTAAAATTCTCATGGACGAATGGGTAAAGAAAAAATGGATAGAGAATATCAAGTTATCAACAACTTAAAATAAGGAAACAGAAAATAAGAAGCGAAAGCAGTTAAAAGAAAGGGAAAAGACATCGTTTCCACTCCAAACTATACGAGAAAAGTCGAAGTCACACTTAAACCATACTAGTGATCTATTACACACCTAAACTATCAAAAAATGATACTTTTTACACCCTGTAAAGCATTATACCACTTGTATGTGGTGTGGTGTATTACACGCGCCTGCCACGTCAAAAAAAATATCAAAACTCCTTTATTATTTTTTAATTTTGTCATTTATCATTTTTCTCTATTCTTCTTCATCATTCACTCATCAACATCCAATTTACTTTTCTTCTTCTTCATCATTCACTCATCAAAATCACTTTAATTTTTCCTCAATTCGCCTAAACTTGAATTATTATTTTTTCCTACATTTAACAGTTATTTATGGATTTTCTCATTCGAGTTTTCTGATTTTGATTGAAATTGTAATCAAATTCTTAATTTTGAGATTTTTGCTTAGAATTGAGATCAATTTGTTGAGTGATTAAGGAAAATAAATCTGGATTTTGTGATTTTTGATTGAAATTATAATCAAACTGTTGGGTAATTAAGAAAAATTCATTTGAATTTTGTTAGTTTTGCTTGAAATTGTGATCAATTTGTTGAGTAATTAGAGAAAACCCATTTGAATTTTGTGATTTTTGATTGGATATTTGGAATTGAATTGCTATAGAGATGGTTAGGGATATTGATTCTTTCTGATATATAATTTGGTGATGATGTTTAATTAAAAGAGAAATTAATATTATGATGTTTGGTTTCTTGGGTTGTTATGAGTTTCTGGCTAGAAAAATATTGTTTCTTTCTGATATAATTTGGTGATGTTGTTTAATTTAAAGAGGAATTAGTACTAGAAAGTTTGGTTTGTTAGGTTGTTATAGAGTTCCATTGCTTCTTTCTGATATAGCGTCGTGATGTTGTTTAATTGAAGGAGAAGCTACTTCGGTTTCTTAGGTGGTTATAGTGCTCTGGTTAAACATTGCTTCTTTTGGATATAGCTTGGTGATGTTGTCTATGACTCACAAAAGTGATTTTTTTATTTCTGACAGTGTCCTGATAATTCATAATGATCTGTCATTATTATTTCTTGGGAGATGGTAGTGAAAATTTCTTTTCTCTTATATCGAGCGTGCAGATTATGTATTTGCATTTGTACATTAAATCAATTGAATTGGGAAAGATTGCCTTATTATTTTTAAATTAGTGAAATTGACATCAATTCAGTGGAGTTGGAGTTTGGAGGCGGGGGGTGATGAAGAAGATAGTTGATTGGGGTGGGGTTAGAGTTTTGGGCGTGGGGTGATGAAAAAGATGATGATTTGGGGGTTGGGGTGATGAAGAAGATGATTGTTTGGGAGCGGGGGTGGGGCGGAGGGGGAGATGGATGATGCGGGTTGGGTAGAGTGAGTATTTTATTTTTTTTTATTTTTTTTGCATTAATTTTTAATGTTGACGCATTTTTTTTATTTAAATAATTATGTTTTTTTCACGTCAGATCTAGGGTGTAAAAAATATCATTTTTTTATAGTTTAGGTGTGTAGTAGATCACTAGTATATTTTAAATATGATTTTAACTTTTCTTATATAATTTGGGATGAAAATGATGCCTTTTTCTAAAAAGAAAATAATAAGACACGAAAGAAAAGCATCAGGTGCATAAAAATCTGAATGAAGTCAAAATTGATCTGACGACCTCAAAGTGAATAAGAAACTTCACCTACTTGGCTAATCGAAGTCCCCACAAACTTTTCGTATTTCTAGGTGCTCACGATTTTAACTTTTTTCCTAATGACATGTATCTGATTTCTACTTGACACGATTTACCAATGCTCTAAAAGTTTATTTGATCGGCACCTCATATATGTCCGCCCATCAAATATATACTGCGGAGCAATATATATAAAGAATATGATAATGAATTAAGAGTATACAACAGCCTTGCTTTCCTTGCAAATATGTACTATATGTACATCAGAATAGATTGTAGAAGAGACAATTTTTACAATGTATAAGATCAAACAATGACTAATTGATATCCATATAAATCTATTTCATGAAATCTCCAATCACATAGGTTAGGTTGCGATTATATCCGTGATACATCTTACAAAAGTATTGTTTGCATTGAAGATTTATCTATAAATATTTTTTCTCTCAAATCTTGTAAGAGAATTGGTCAAATTCAGTTTTGACTTCACTTATTTTATGGAGAGATAATACCCTATTACCCTTGAACTATATTCAAAAGGGCAAAGACACATCTCAACTTAAAAAGGGTCTTATTATCCCCTGAATTAATTGAAAGTGTAACTTTGACACTCTTAGTGCCTACATGAATACTTCAATGTGTCACGTATGTGCTACATAGGTACTAAGAATGTCAAAATTATATTTTTAATTAGTTTAGGAGTAATAGATTCCCCTTTAAGTTGATGTGTGACACAACCCTTTTGGTATAGTTCAGGGGGTAATAGAGTATTTTCTCTTTTATAAAAATCATTCTATCCTTTAACAATTATCTTATCACTTTATATCTCAAATGTATTATTTTGTCATTATTTTTTTTCTTTTTTTTTTTGGTCAATTCATTAATTTTTTTTTTCACTATAGCTAACGTTGCTTGATAACCACAGTGTACATAGACCCATTGGCTTTTTTCAGTCTTGAGTACTCACTAAGAATTATCTTATCCTCATTACTAATCAACTTCAAGGCACAAACTCTTATTTCATACTTCCTCGTTTAAAACAGAATGAACTAATTTGACTTGACACAGAGTTTAAGAAAATAAAGAAGACTTTTGATTCTTGTAGTCCTAAATTAAAGTTGTGTAAAATTTACCAAAATGTCCTTTAGTCATGTGGTTTTTAATATGCCACGTGTAAAGTTGAAATTAAAGTATTATAAAAAAAGAAAAGGAGTCATTCATTTTGAAACAGACTCAGACTAAAAAGGAAAGTAGGTCATTTTTTTTTAAACGGAGGTAGTATTAATATTATTATTTATTGGACTAATTTTTTTTATTATTATACTCTATCAAAGATAAATATATAATCACACATGAATTTGTGATCCATGTCAGGGGCGAAGCCAATCTTTGGTTAGAGGGTTCATTAGATTCATCTTCGATAACAAAATATACTATTTATACATAATTAAAATTATTTTTTTATTTATATATAGTAGGTGTTGAACTCCCCTTCGACTAGTTTTTCTTCAAATATTAAACCTCCTTAATTCAAATTCTGACTCCGTCTCTAATCCACCTATCATTATTGTATCCCACTAGTATAACAAATATTCTGATAACAATATATGATCAGTTGCTTCTTTTCAAATTAATACACTAAGAAAATGAATATTACAACATAATATATTTTAGAATCCCTATCAATAAAATAAGTACGAAAAACCTTCACCAAAAATATGTTTCTATTCTCAAGCACTCAGAGGAGTGTCGGGATTTTAGCTATTGTAGACGTTTTAAGGTAGAAGAGGTTAGAGAGGCTGTTCGCAGGATGCGAAGGGGTAGGGCGACGGGGCCGGACGAGATACCGGTAGAGTTTTGGAAGTTCGTCGGAGAGGCTGGTGTAAGGTGGTTGACTGGATTGTTTAATGAAATCTTCAAGACGGCAAAGATGCCCGAGGCTTGGAGGTGGAGTACCATGATCCCTCTCTATAAGAATAAGGGTGACATACAGAGTTGCAATAACTATAGGGGGATTAAGTTATTGAGTCACTCTATGAAGATTTGGGAGAGAGTGGTCGAGGTGAGGCTGAGACGGATAGTGTCTATTTCGGAAAACCAGTTTGGATTTATGCCTGGCCGCTCGACGACGGAGGCAATTCACCTGGTGCGGAGGTTGGTGGAACAGTATAGGGAAAGGAAGAAGGACCTGCACATGGTGTTTATCGACCTGGAGAAGGCTTACGACAAAGTCCCCAGGGAGGTGCTTTGGAGATGCTTGGAGGTGAGTGGAGTACCGCTGGCATATATCAGAGCAATTAAGGATATGTATGATGGAGCGAAAACCCAGGTGAGGACGGCGGGAGGAGACTCAGAGCATTTCACTGTCTTGACAGGATTACATCAGGGATCTACTCTTAGTCCCTTTTTATTTGCGTTGGTGATGGATGTGGTGACGCGGCGTATTCAAGGGGAGGTGCCTTGGTGTATGCTTTTTGCAGACGATGTAGTTCTGATAGATGAAACTCGAGGGGGTGTGAATGAAAAATTAGAGGTGTGGAGGCAAACTCTTGAGTCTAAAGGATTTAGGGTGAGCAGAAGCAAGACAGAGTATGTGGAATGCAAGTTTAATGACGTAAGGCGGGAGAATGAGGTAGTAGTGAAGCTGGAATCACAGGAGGTATGTAAGAGGGATAGTTTCAAGTATCTCGGGTCCGTGATCCAGAGTAACGGTGAGATTGACGAGGATGTCTCGCACCGTATTGGGGCGGGATGGATGAAGTGGAAGCTCGCATCGGGGGTGTTGTGTGATAAGAAGGTGCCACCTAAGCTGAAAGGCAAATTCCACAGGGTGGTATTCCGTCCGGCCATGTTGTATGGAGCGGAGTGTTGGCCAGTTAAGAACTCCCACATCCAAAAAATGAAGGTGGCAGAAATGCGGATGTTGCGCTGGATGTGTGGGCTGACTAGAGGGGATAGAGTGCGGAATGAGACTATCCGGGAGAGGGTTGGTGTGACTCCAGTGGAGTGCAAGATGCGGGAAGCCCGATTGAGATGTTCGGACATGTGAAGAGGAGGGACATGGATGGCTCGGTTCGTAGGTGTGAGAGGCTAGCGTTGGATGGTTTTAGGCGGGGTAGGGGTAGGCCGAAGAAGTACTGGGGTGAGGTGATTAGGCAGGACATGGAGCAGTTACAGCTCACCGAGGACATGACCCTAGATAGGAAGGTCTGGAGGACGCGAATTAGGGCAGAAGACTAGGGCCGGTTTGGGTTGCTAGTGTAGGGAATTACTTGGTGGGGGTTTTATCCTTGTTATGATTCCGTGTTCCATGTTTTATTACGAATCTGTGTGCTTTCCTCTGTTTTCTAATACTTATGGGTGCCGTATTTATGTTATGTAATCTAGTTCTGTGCTTTACTATGAGTTTGTGTGGTATCTCGTGACTTGAGCTGGGGGTCTATCGGAAACAGCCTTTCTACTTCTTTAGAGGTAGAGGTATGGACTGCGTACATCTTACCCCCCAGACCCCACCAGGTGGGAATACACTGGGTTTGTTGTTGTTGTATTCTCAAGTTCTCATTTTCAAATTTGTCTTGAACAACAATGACACATATAATATTATCACGTTTCAACAAAATATATCTTCAATATTTTTTTTCTATAAAGTTGTTCATAAAATTCTTCTCATCACTATTAATACACAAAAAGTTCATATGCAACACTATAATTAGTATAAAATTCAACAAAAAATTATTCTTTTTACTTCTTTCAAAATCAAGTAGCATCACCTTAGGAAGTCAACCCCATATATATATTCTTAAATATTTTAAAATAAGCAGAATAACTTTTGTATGGCACTTAAACACTATATTTTCAACTTCTCAAAATAAAATAATACTTAATATTTTCATAATTTATAACAAGTTCAACTAATTTCTCCTAAAATATTATCTTGTAAATAAAAGCTAATAATATAGTTTTACTCAAACATTATGTATAGTCACTCATAATATCTCATCACTCAAAAGCTTGGTTACTCAAATAATGATGAAGCAAGATATCTTTCAAAATCTAAAATAAATTTACTAAAACTATCATACTTTCGATCTCTTCATAAAAACTTTTGCCATAAAAAATCACATTTTATAAGGCTCTTCATTATCAAAATTCTACATGTCATAAATCAATGAAAACAATCAGACAATTAATAACATTTTTATCCATGACTAAATATATGTAACGCAACTAAATCATGCTTATAATATTATTCTTAGCTAAAATCATTCATAACATTCTCAAGAGAAATCTTTACTTCCGTATTTTTTAATAATTTCACATTAATCAACTTGATTAAATATTGATCTCAATTACAACTAATATTTTCATATGATCATTTCTTTTACAAGAACTTGAGTAGTTCTTCAGTTACTAAGATAAATAAATTCTTTCCTTCATCGACTTGGATGTAAGCTACAAAAATATTGTATTCACATTAATGCGCCTAATAGCACAAATATTACCCTGTCGCTCACATTGATCATAAAATTTATTTGGAAAATGACCACACAACAATATCATTTGTTTTATTCAAATTAGATTTTGACTTAGCAGGGTTGTTAATTTTTTCAAAGCTTTCTCAAAGATTAACTTTGGACATATAAAAAAATCATTTCTCTCAAATATTAAAAACATAGAGTAGAGATATTAACAAGAATACATACCTTATGACAACACAAGGACCATTTCAAGACTTTTGGTGCTGAAACGAAATGATAAGAACTATATTCTTTTGATCTCTTCTCCACCAATAGATTCCATAACTGTCCATTCATATTGCCAACAATGGACTCCTCCTGATTCAACATCATCCAAGAAAAATGTAAGAGAAAACTTATCTGCATTGTTATTATCAAAAGGAATTCATTTTCTTTTTCTCCAACATAACTTGTTATGATTATTTTCGAGATCAACAATAATACAAGTGAGATATCCTTAACATTGTAGAAAACTATTAAAAATCACAAAAATTCTCATAGCTTGAGGCATATATCACATGGCTCTTCAATGAAGAGGCCACAACCTCTTGGTGATATCAGGAAAAAGCTATAGATATAATCTATAGCTATAAATGCAGTTTGTATTATTCACAATGCATATTTTTTTTTATGATAATAACTAAAATAATAATATCTTGCCTAAGATCCTAAACGATATACACTTCTCTTTTTTCTGATGTCATGTCTCCAAGTTGCTCTAAGTTCACAAGTAGGCCTGCAAATTTTCAATAAAGTAACTCAATGCCACAAAAAGAAAAAGTGTATCATATATATAATCTAATTTAAGAGATGGTATAATAGTATTTTTTCCTTAAAGTATCTTTACCAAAATAACATTCTTGTATGGCCAAGTTTTGTAAAATCATGAAACTCCACAATTTTCAGAGGGATCACAAGCTCCAAATAATTCATTATTTAACATGAAAAAATTCTTTTAACAAAGCTTTTAAAATCTATCAATATTAATAGGTATAGTAATAAACATTTGATTCTAGTGGTGTGTACAATAAAAAAGATATTACTTTTAATCAAAAAAATATCTAGAATGCAAAAGTCTAACTTACTTTATCATTGATTGTATTCTCATTATAAGATATAATCATCATTTCTCACCTTACATCATTGTGAACCAATCTATATAAAAATAAGAAAACTATTTCAATGTCTACAATTAAAACATCTTAAAGAAAAAGGTAAGAATATTCCTAGACAACAATAGAGAACAATTAAAAAAAATAAAATAAAATTTGAGCAGTGAAAAATTAAAACAAAAAATATCAAACTTAAACGAAGCAAAGGGCAAGGGAGGGGTCTGGCAATTGGAGAAAGGAAAGAATTCAAGGCTTAGGTTTTGTGGAGTTTTGGAATTGACAACGGTCAATTTTCCTTCTTGTTTACGTACTAGTTACTAGAGAAAATTGAAGGAAAGGTGTCATTTAAGTCTTGAATAAAGGATTGGTGACATTGACCAACTTAAAGGGTCAAACATAATTAGGAAACTTGATTAAGTTAATTGTGGACTTGATTAATATTTTCAAAATTTTCTAATCTTTTCAAAAATACAAATCAACCCACACCCCTCTCCTTTTCAAATCAACCGTCTTCCCCCCTCTCTCTCGACAGTTTCTTCCAACCAACAGTTCTGCAAATTTCTCATTTTAATCTCTGGCGACATCAACCTCTGGCAACAAATAGTTGGTCTTTGAGTTTCTTTTCGATTTCAACCGTCAATCGACGTGACATCCTTGCTCTCCATCCACAACAACTTTGAATTCTTTATTGTCTCTTCTCTATTTCACAAGTAAAAAATTATGGCCTTTTTAGTTTTGAAGAAAACGAGGAACTTGAGCTAACTTCTCTTCTAGTATTGATTAACGATTTCAATATTTGTTGCTTTAATTTGAAATGCGGTCTGAATAAAATCCTAATTTCTGGTATTAATTCTCTTCTCTTTTCGGAGTGAATTATGATTTTTTGTTGTTTGTTATATTTTTTGAAAGTTTGATTTTTGTTGTTTGTGTTTATACAAACAAAACAACGATTTTGGTGTTTTTCGTGTTGCGCCCGTTGCTGGATTGATTTGTTCTTATTCTTGATAAAAATGGTGATATTGCTATTGTTCTATTGAACAAAATCATGCTATTATTTTTTCTGCAACAGATTAACCATCTAATGCAGTAGATTAATCATCTAATGCAACAGATTAACCATCTAATGCAATAAATTAGCATATGATGCAACAGATTAACCATCTGATGCAACAGAGAAATCATCAGACTAAAAATTTGATACAACAGATTAACCATATGATAGAACAGATTAACCATCTGATGCAAAAGATTAACCATCTGAAGCAATAGAGAAACCATTAAATTAAAAATCTGATGCAACAGATTAACCATATGATGTAATCATTTAATCATCTGATGCAACAGATTAACCATATATTGCCATCGATTAACTATCTAATGCAACAGTTTACCATCAAATACAACAGAGAAACCATCGAATTAAAAATCTGATGTAACAGATTAACCATCTGATGCAATGGAGGAACCATTAAATTAAAGATCTGATGTAACAAATTAATCATCTGATACAACAGATGAACCTCTTGTTGGATAAAATCCTATAAACTATTCTAACAAGACATGTCCAAGACTTGATTTTTCTAACTGATCATTCACCTATCGATAGACGACCCTTCTGTTGGAAGAAATCTAAACAATATTGGCCATTGATAACAGTTCCAACATATCACTCATATGTTGCACTAGATGTGTGATCTATTGTACAGACTAGTCATCTGTTTCAATAGATGAGTAATCTATTTTTATTGTTGCAATAGATTACTCATTCGTTGCAACGTGTTAGTTATATATTGCAATAGACCACTCATATATTGCAACTGATGTGTGATCTGTTGCACAGACCATTCATCTGTCTTAACAGATGAGTGATATGCTTTATAGTATTACAACAGATTACTCACCCATTGCAACATGTTAGTTGACTATTCTAACAGATCACTCATATGTTGCAATAGATATATGATCTGTTGTACAGACCATTAATTTGTCTTAAAAAATGAGTGATATGTTTTGTATTATTGTAAAAGATTACTCATCTATTGCAACAAGTTAGTTAACTGTTCTAATAGATCATTTATATATTACAACATATGTGTGATTTGTTGCACTGACCATTCATTTGTCTCAACAAACGAGTGATATATTTTGTATTGTTGCAAAAAAATTACTCATCTGTTGCAATAGGTTAGTTATTTAGTGTAACAAACAACCTACCTAGTGTAACAAATGTGTGATTTGTTGGAATTGTTATTTTACTATTTTGCATGTTAGATTTACTGTTATCCTTTTTTAACGATGCATTAATCATTTATAATATATTTTTTATGTTTCTATTAATTTTAGATAATATGGCTCCCAAAAGAACAAAAATCGAATGATACAAAACAAGATAAGGGAGGCATAAAACACACACCAAAATCAGTCTACAAGTTCAAGAACCTGAGGAACTCTTTGGTGAACAACTCTCGGATTCATAATAAGAATAAGAAAGAGATGATAACAAGGTATTTAACACCTATTTTCAAGCCAACCAAACTAGAATAACAATACATAAAATAAAGAACAAGAAGAACAACAACTTCAGCTATAAGAATATCATAAGGCCGAGAGTAGGCAACAAGAACAACAAAACAAAATTACAAGATAGTAAAGGATAGATAGTGAGATCAAGATTATTACAAGATTAAGAACCAAGTGTATTTCAACACTAACCCCTAATAAATATAATAATCAAAACCACACTCTTACAGTGATCGCCAAGGGAATCAACTCACCTCAAGATCCACCGTTTCCAAGCAAAGGTCAATATTAACTTTTCCAAGCCCTATACTAAGATGGCTTTTCCAAGCCCCGTCTAAGAACTACACTAAGGTGTTCTACTCTCAAGAGAGAGGATTTTCCATGTTTCATACATTCATCATTCATAAACTAAAGATAAAAGACATAAAAGAGACCATATATAGTATATTACAAAAGAAAGACAAAAATGACTCCAATGCCCTTAATAAGGTAGGGAGGCCATGGAGTGTCATTTAGATAAGTCTAAATGACCAAAATGCCCTCAAGGCTAAGTGACCAAAATATCCTTAATAAAGGGAACCAAGATCGTGAACCACCAAGTGTGGCCCAAACCTGAGAGTTCTCAAGTCTTTAAGGATCCAAGCAATCTTACACACCCAGGTTTGTTTAATGGCATGCTCAAGATGACCCCTCCAAGTATGATCTCGTACCCTCTATGCGACCAAAGCTTGATTCTTCACGTAGTGTCTTTGAATGATGTCATCAAAAGTTAAGGCAACCATTTGACTTGTATCATCCTCTCCTTCTTGAAAAGGATTTAACCTCGAATCCGTACCTTACAAAACTAGAAAAAGAATAAACAAGAACAACATCCTTATGGCATGAGGGTTAGGGTTAGCATAATAATAAACATCATCACGCCAAGGCGGTACATACTTGAAGTATAACCAAGGATCCTTTGAATGAAATATTAAAAACTCAATGAAAGATGTACAAAGAATTTGGTTATGAGATTCCCCAAGAGTGACATTTTTCTTGTCATGTAGACCAAGTGACAAGTTGGGTATACCAACATCACCATTTCTATATTTGGCACCAGGGTCAAACGGGAAGAGTGGCCATAGACACGGGTCTAGACAACACTCTCCTTTCTTATGGTCTTCACCCAAACTAAACGACATACTCTCTACACTAATATACATATCATCCAAAACAAATAGAGAGTAGAGAAAGGTATCACTCAAGTCGACTTATACTAAGATGCCCTCATGTGTGTACTCACTACTAGTTTCCCAATCATCACCATGAGTACTCTCAACAATAAAGTCACACAAAGATTTCCATCTTTAGGAGGAATGTTGTCACACCATAGTGGGTTAGCATATAGGCTATAGCTTCCAAGGCAAGCTATACCATTATTTTCACCACTAGGTCTATTAGGAGTGTTTATATCATCTTCAAACAAGACATTATACCTAAACAAATCATAATCTATTTCACGGGCAGATTCAAAAAAAAAACACGCTCATCACTCTCTATAAGATCAATATCAAGTTTCAAAGAGATTTCAAGTACAAGATTATCTCAAGAATATCTCTCGAGTTCACTCCCATTTTGTTGACCAAAATTTTCAAATACTTCACTCACTTGACTTCTATTAAGCACATCACATATAATCTCAAGTGGTAGGAAAGTTTCACACATAAGTTGATCAACACCAATTACATAAGACGATGTACTTTCGTTCAACATATTGACTTCAACACTAGGTGGAGATGAATTACTTTTACAAGAAAATTCAATTTCATCATCAATATGATCAACTAGTGTATCCACACTCACAATATGTACATCATCAAAAAGAGGCCAAGAATCATTAGACTCATAAGTCAGTAAGCTACAAATCATACTCAATGGGCTACTAGCCACACAATTATCATTCAAATGCACCAAAGTGTAAGAGTTAGCTATTTTACCTTGAAGTTCTTGAGTAGACTTTTCTTTATCGTGTTGTGAAGGTCCTCCATAGTCTTGGGTAGCAAATCAACATTTCTCTCCTTCGCTTTTCATGTCGGTACCTATACAAATGTCCTTAGAAATAGAAAGACAAACAATGTTAGCTCGGTTTGGTGGCAATCCCCTCACTTTGCTCCACACAACCTCTCCTTTTCCACTCTCGAATTACCACCTAGCACATCCTTACTCCTTAATCTTTTATCTCTTATCATCATTCAGATTGGAGTAGGTAAGCACTTCTCTTTGCGGCCCGAGAAGAATATACGTCACAGGGTGATTTCCCCATCGGTCTCTTACAATATTAGGCCAATTTTGCACATTTGGAACTTTATGTTGTGCAAATCAATCGGCACCCAAGCTCACATGACCATAGGTTAAGGAAAAAACATCACACCACACTTTCTCATGGTAATCAAATTGGGAGAAGACAACCCTCACCCTTTCGATAACCTTAAACCCGTCCAAGAAGTATGGAACAAGTAAAGACTCTTGAAATAACCCCAAGTATTCAACCATGGATGGAAGAATGAAGTTTTTATAGTACCTATCATTTAACATAATGAGGCATCTCGGTATCCCACAAATGGTCACCTTTCCGGAGTGTACACTCCTTCTCAGATCAACATTGTAAGGCACATGATTACCTATCGATTTTGGAGATACATATCCTCTTCTTCTCAAGGGGCAACTCCACTATAGCTAAGATAACCATTCACACCATGTCGATCTTGATAAAAGAAGTACTTCAAGGTGAAGAAAATGATTTTTCATACTCTTCACATGTACTCTCATCATAGCTCTCATAAGCTTTGCGAATGAAAGGATTATACCTAACACCAAATCTAGGTTTGGAGTGGGAAGTGTAAGACTCCTCACATGCCCCAACGTCATCATAAGAACCATCACGAGGTTCTACATCATCTCCAAATTCACTATGAGCACTAGGTACTTCATTCCTCTTATTTTCTCCCCTAAAATTGTGTCCCTCAAATCTGCCCAAGTTTTGATCATGGCTATTTTCATAGCCTCTGTAATCTCCCTCAACTTCGTAGCCACAAAACCCCTCACTGCAATCATAGTCTCCCATATTGTAGTCACAATAATCCGTGGCTATCGTAGATATATTCCCCTTTTATCACCTTTGTACCTACACAATGAACATATAAGATTAGTAGTAAAAGCTTCTCACAACACTCGTATACACTCACCTTTGTGATTTTCACAATTGGAGCGATGAATATTGAAAGTTGCTTATACTCCGGTAGTCAATATGATGTCAATTATACTTGGTGGATGGAATAGATTCTTGTTTGATCAACTCAAGACACAAAACAAAATCTACTTTCGAACTTGAAACAAAGAAGTTACGATGATTTAAAAACGAGAAAAGCACATTAATAACAAGGACAAAAAAGAAGAACTGACTCAACAACTAATCTACAACTAAGTGGGTGATTACTAGTTGCTAATTAGTTCTAGAATCAAGACATGAAACTAAGGAAATAATAAAATGAAACTAAGAATTCCAATTCTTGAGCTTATGCTGATGTGGAACTCGACTATTGGGAGTTGGAATGTTGTTGAAGTTGAAAAGTTTTGTTCCAAAACTTAGTTGTTCAATTTTTGTTCAAGTGGAAGACAAGTTTCGGCTATAGGGAGACAAATAAGACCTTTGGCTTCCCTTTCAAGATTTAAAAAGGTCTTGACCTACTTTCACTCTTTTTGCAAGATAACCTTTTTGGTAGTCTTGTCTCCTTTCCTCTTTTGGACAATTTTGAAAAGTCGTCTTACTCCCTTTTGGTAGCTACACCTTTTGGAATACTTTTGTTTCCTTACTATTTTGGTGTTGCCTTAGAGAAATGTTTCCAAGACAAACACAAGTATCTCTCTTATTTTTTTTTCAAAATCAAACAAACCTTTGAACTACTTCTTCAACACAACAAGATGAACTCCAAGAACAACAACAACAAGCCGTCCAACAATTACCACCACACAACTTGAAACTTAGCTCAAGAACTTGAATTAAGACTTAAAGAGTGTTAGAGAGAAAGAAAATCAACACAAGAAATAACTATGACAATTAAAACACGCCTAGATATAGACACAAATCATGGCCAAAATAACAACAACACAATTTTTGCCTAGACACAAGAATAGACAGATTGCACCTTTTTTTAATTTTTCAGTTTTCTAACATTTTTTTTTATTTTCAAGTTACCAAGCCTAAGATTGATCTCGTGGGACTGAAATCAATGATGGAATATGATACCAAATGATACGATACACGACAAGGGAGGCGCAAAGCACACACCAAAATCAGTCCATAAGTTCAAGAACTCGAGGACCTCTTTGGTGACCAACTCTCAGATTCATAATTAGAAAAAAAAAGATAATAACAAGGTGTTTAACACCTATTTTCCAGACAACCAAACGAGATTAACAATACATAAAATGAAGAACAAGAAGAACAACAACTTCAGCTACAAGAACACCACAAGGCTGAGAGTAGGCAACAAGAACAACACAACAAGATTACAAGATAGTAAAGGATAGATAGTGAGACCAAGATTATTACAAGATTAAGAACCAAGTGTATTTTAACACTAACCCCTAATGAATGTAATAATCAAAACCACACTCTTACGGTGATAACCAATGGAATTAACTCACCTCAAGATCTACCTTTTCCAAGCAAAGGTCAAATTAGCTTTTCCAAATACTATACTAAGATGGCTTTTCCAAGCCCTATGTAAGAACTACACTAAGGTGTTATACTCTCAAGAGAAAGTATTTGTAATGTTTTATACATTCATCATTCATAAGATAATGAGAAAAGACCTAAAAGAGACTATATATAGTATATTACAAAAGAAAGACAAAATAACTCCAATGCCCTTAATGAGGTTGGGTGGCCATAGAGTGTCATTTAGACTAGTCTAAATGACCAAAATGCCCTCAAGGCTAAGTGACCAAAATGCCCTTAATAAAGGGAACCAAAACCATGAACCACCAAGTGTGGCCCAAACCTGAGAGTCCTCAAGTCTTCAAGGATCCAAGCAATTTTCCACACTCGGGTTTGTTTAATGGTATGCTCAAGACGACCCCTCCAAGTATGATCCTGTGCCCTCCATGTGACCAAAGCTTGATTATTCACGTAGTAACTTTGAATGATGTCATCGAAATCTAAGGCGGCCATTTGACTTGTATCACCAAATCAAGTCCAAGTAAAGAAACAAGTGAAGCAACTCGGCTACATCCACCACTCTATGAGTTTGCTTTACAAGTGTTATCTCAATCAAGAGCAGAATATGATGAACACGGGAAGGACGAATGTTTCAAAAGAGATGATCCAAATTCTAATAGCCCTTCTATTGAAGAGTTGGTCAGCCTTCAGCATTGATCGTTATCCTATGAGAATACAATACGATGGTGTCATAGACTTAACGAGTGATTTCATGGTTAAGTCAGCCATGGGAAAATCTTTCGACGCATTCAGAAAAATACTTTGAGAATAAAAATTGGATTCTTATTTCAGGGACAGCTGCTTGGAAAATATCTTGATTTGTCGAAGGATAACAGTGCTCGTTTACAAATAAAAATTATATATGAACTTCTCAAGTGTAGGTTTATATATGAAAACAAAGATAGGATGGATGAGGTGTGGATGAATTACTGTGGCATGCCTGTTTGTTTTGGTTGAAAGGAGTTTGCCATAGTTACTGGACTAAAATGTTATCCTCCTTCTCCTTCTCAAGTTATACCTATTCTAACCCAAAAAAGTACCCCGCACACCCAAAAAAGGTAAAGACAAGTCGAGTGATGACCTTGTGTCCATTGTTGGTCCAAGATTAAAAAATAAAAATTTGATAGAAGCATTGAAAGGTAAAAGAATTTCAAAGAAGCACAAGCAATCATTATGCTTGGTTTGGTTTGTACATAATATTATTTGGGCGAGAGATGTTAACAACAACATAAGTGTTGGTTTAATAAAGCTCTCTGAGGATCTTGAGGAATTTAATAGCTATCCTTGGGGTTATGAAAGCTTTAAAATGATTATCAAATATTTGTTGACTCCGTTCGCGCCAAATATAGTCAACTTATATGGCTTTCCATGGGCTTTTATGGTTAATATTTTTTTATTATGATATGATTCATTTTTTATTCAATACTGGTTTTGATTTATTGGCGTTGTTTTATAGGATTAGGCATTTGAAGCCATTCCTTATTTGAGACAACACGTGAACTACCAGGAAGAAGTTTTTTGTCCAAGAATCTTGAGATGGTTGTCGGTCAAAATTGATAAAAATATAAAATTTTTTGATCTCTTCAACCACTCGAAGGATGTAGTAAGTATAATTATAATTAATTTTTTATTTTAATTAGTGATTTTTTGAATGAACTAATCATCATTATAATATATATAATGATTTATTTTAGATTGTGCATCCGTCGCTTGTTCTGACAAATCGAGAGTTGAAAATACCACTTTTTCTTACTTTATGGTTTGTACAAACTTTATCAAACCCTAAGGTCATTAAAAAAATAAAAATAGAATTGTTTGGAGCAACAACTATCAGAAGAAAAATAATTTTGGAGGGTGAACTTGTTGTTGATGATGGTCTTAGTAGTGATAGAGCTGTTGGTAGTGGTAGTGGTGCTGTTGTTGGTGCTAATGATGCTCCTCTTACAGTTTTAAAAATACCAAACCATTATGAGTATGATCATACTGGTTATACATATTTTTCTTCTCCCAGCAAATGTTCTACGTGCAAGTGTTTAAACTGCAAGGCAAAATATGATGTAGTGATTAATGCATTAACTACTTCTGTAAAGGAATTGACATCTAAGAGGGTTTCATTACATCAAAGAGGATTTTATATCCATCCACTCCATTAGATATTAAGGCTAAGACCAGAAGAAAAGTAATTTTCAAGACATTATCAAGCATTTTAAAAGTCAAATTACAACTCCTCTGTCCATGTGTTGAACTATTAAGCAATGTACAATAGTCGAAGAAGAGCAGCCTGAGCTGACGAAGGTGAATATATATCATTTGTTCCAACTAACAAACAGACACATATCTGTTTTAACAGATGATACATCTGCTGAAAATTATCAAACAGATATACACATCTGTCGCAACAATTGACTAACCTGTTGCATCAGATAAAGTATCTATTGCAACATATGTCTTGTCTGTCTTAGCAAATCAAATAAATCTACGTACCACTTTTATTTATACCAATAGATGACCTATCTGCTACAATGGATGGATCATCTATTGGGACAAATTAAATCAAGACTTCCTACCATTTTTCAATTTTTCCAAACAGATAGTCATATATTGTAACAGATGGTTCATCCGTTAAAAATTTTCATACAGGTTTTCCTCATGTTATAATTTGTCCCAACAGTTGATCCATCTATTGCAACAAAAATATAATTTGTTTAGGATAATTTAAAATAGGAGGAAAGTCTGTTTGATTTGCTAAAACATATGAGTTATCCTTTTTGTTTTTTTGTATCTACATGATTAACATTGACCAATTCTGACTTTCTAGGTGGATGTCACTGTAGAAGCTATTGCTGAACAACATTGACAATATGCTACTCTTTTTATGGAAATACAGAGAACAGAAAGCGCAGAAATCGTATGCAAGCGACATTCAAGATTCACGACGATCAAGGCCGAATTTCATAGCACCGGATGAAGAACAACTTGTCCATATTGAGTAGATCTTTATAACTTGAGTCTGTTAAAGTAATAACCTCACCCCTCCTTAGAAATTCTTGGCATCAATACTTAAATTATTGATGTATTGTTGAGATTTGTACCCATAATATTTTTTTTATATTTTATTTATTTGTTGATTTATTTTATGTAATTTCTGAAGGCTTTGATTTATTTTATTTTATCTATGAATTTTATTTTTTTCTTAGATTTGAACTTATTAATTGAAATGGAATACTATATTCAAATATTGCAACAGATGATACATCTGTTGGAAAATATCAAACAAATTTAGATATATGTTGCAACAGGTAGGTAATCTATTGAAAATTATCAAATAGGTCTTTCCACTATTGCAACAGATAGACTTAGATAGAAACATCAACATAATACAACAATTGACCAACCTATTACAACAGATAAACTATCTGTCAGAATAGGTAGAATATTTGTTACAACAGATAGACAATCTGTTGTATTATAAAAATTCAACTTTCATTAGACATAAAAAATTACCACTACATGTAAAGGAAAGTGACTTGAAATAAAAAAGGCGGAATCCATCAATAGTATTTAATTTAAACACCTAAAATAAAATAGGCATCAAGTAGACAGTGTTCATTTTAAACACCTAAAATAAAATAGCCATCAAATGTGTCCGTTTCACACTTTTTGCCCTGTTAGTAGCTCGCGTGTAATTCACGCAGTCAAGGCTTGTTGAACCCCCATTTTCGCTAATTTGGCATCTGATTTATCCCCCAACGGTTATTTTTCCCTATTCTCATATATATTCATTTTCTTCATAAAATTTTACTCTAAATTTCCAAATCATTTTCTTCTTCTTCTTCTTCTTCTTCTTCTTCTTCTTCTTCTTCTTCTTTTATCTATCCAAATTCTTTAAATTATTTGTATTTGATTTTTCTCCATATTTTTTTATTTTTTCCAACTGAGCTTAACAATGTCAAGCTAATCTTCCACTGTTTTTTGTGATAAATATTTTTGATATTGTAAGTGCGGTCCTGAAGCTCTATTAAAGACTTCTTGGACTCAATAAAATCTAGGTCGTAGGTTTTTTACTTGCAATATTTCAAAGATAATATTTTTTATTTAATTAGTTGATTAATTATTGACTTGTAATTATTTTGTAATTGTGGTCTTATTTTTGTAGAAGTTGGGTGGATATGATTACTTTGATTGGTATGAAGAACGACACCCTTCACAAGCAAATCGTGTAATATGGAATTTGTTGAAGAAAGTCAAGGCTTTTGAAGAGAAATAAAATCAATCAAGAAAATACTACATTGTTGGCGTTATTGCTACTGATTTGGTGTTATTGGGTACATGGATATTCAAGCCTAATTGCTGAAATTTTATGGTGGTGTATTTGTATTTGTTACTGGTTTGGTGTTGTTGAGCACATGGATATTCATGCATAATTATTGAAAAATATTAATCAGATTTAGACATATGTTGCAAATGTAGGTCATCTGTTGGAAATTATCAAACAAGTTTTCCCACTGTTGCAACAGATAAGACTCAGATAGAAATATAACATCAGCATAATGCAACAGATGACCAACCTATTGCAATAGATAAACTATATGTTAGAACAGATAGAATATATTTTACAACAGATGGACAATATGTTGCATTACAAGAAATTCAACTTTCATCAGACAAAAAAATAGCCACTACATGTATGTAAAATATTTAAAGTGAAGTGACTTAAAATAAAAAAGTTATTATTTTACAGGTTTTTCCTTATACACAGGCTCCAAGAGTCTAGTTAGTACCCCATAAGCCAAACCTGTTGCACGTTGTTGCACAAAAAGTTCGTTGGATTAACTATTTCTATGCCGATCAGAAAATATTCGATGTGTGCAAGAGCGTGTGACCCGCATGTGGCAATGGTTTCATTTTTTGAAAGATCCATGTCCTTGTTTTGACCTTAAAAATTCCATGGTTGCTTCATCAACACTTCTGTTGGAAAATGATTCATTAGTTTACTCTACCTCAACAAGATGGGGAACAACTCCAACAGTGGTTGCATATGGGTAACAAAATCAACCTCGTCCGAGACAGGTAAGTTGTAGTCATAAACCTTGATCTTTTGTTCTCCGATAAGTATCTCAACAGGCCGATAGTGTATTTCTTCCATGTTCATGACTCCAAGAATCCTCTTTTCCTCGGTATCCTTTGTTTGGCAATGTACAATTTTGTGTGGATGTCGTACCTATGTTATTTTTATCGTGTTCCATGCTTTCGATGTTTTATATACCATCTTTTGTCTTAAGCCGGGGGTCAATCGGAAACAACCTCTCTACTTTTTTAGAGGTAGTGGTATAGACTGCATCCACTCTACCCTCCCCAAACCCCATGATATGGGAATTTACTGGGTTTGTTGTTGTTGTTGTTACATTATCCTATTGGCAATATCATAAGCTTTCGGGTACGCTAATTGTCTGCCCCCTGTAGACACGTGATTTTGACCTCCCTGAGTTTAATATAATATTTATATTTGATCCGATATTATTTTAATTCTTATTTCATTTTAAAATTGTGAAAATATATTTAATTTTTTTTTACATTTTAGGGTATTTTGTTTTAAATTTAATTTTAAAATAATAATAAAAAAAAGTTTCAAAAATATTTCTGTTAATTTAGATTTTTATAAATAAGCTAGTAATTTTTTTCTTTCTTTTCTTCTTAATTATATTTTATGTTAGATTAGTTATATTTTATTAAGTATAAAAATTAATTATTTAATATATATATTATTATTATTATTATTATTATTTTCTTTTAAAGTGATCTTATCCTAAAAATACCTACCCCAACCACCCCCTATATTATCTCAACCTCCCTAACTCCCTCCCTTAGGTTCCCTGACAAACAAAAAAAAAGGAGGAGGAAGAGAACAACATTGAAAAAGAAAAAGGAAACAGAAACAACAAAAATGAAAACAAAAGGAGGAAAAGAGAAAAAGTGAGAAAATTGAGATAAAAAGGCAGAAAAAAAAAAACAGAAAGAAGTTTGAATATTCTTTGGTTGAAAGATTGAGTTTAGATTTCCGTTCGAGTTTTTTGGTTCGACGTAAAAGCTTTTTCGTTTGGTTTAATTCGTCATACAGGTTCTTATTCAATCCATGTACCATATTTTTGGAATCAAAGCATGAATGAAGTTGTTCTAACGACTTGTTATATTATTTAGTGTGTGTAGTTTGTTATATTTATATAGTTCACACTTTACGTCTTAGTTTATGATTCATTTATTGACTTGAAATTATGTTGGTTGGTTTTTTTTTAATGATATATATATTTTTTAAAGTTAATAATGTTGAAAGATTGTAAAGTCACATTTAGTTTATGTATAATTAGAAAGTATTTATGATAAATCTTATTATGTGACATATGCATGTATGTAAAAAGAAAAAAAAAGTACACACCTGCACACATTTTTACTACACACTAAATGTTCCTATAAAAAAAAATTTGTTTTGACTTCAAGAATGGCTATTTTTAAGACATTATTCATATAACAACGTGAATATAAATAAGCCACTTTATTAACAGAAGAGTTATTATATATAGTCCGATAGTTTATTTGAACCTTTCATTGTACCACTAAACATAGATTGTTTAAATTGTCCATTTACATATTAGAAAAAATATAAATCATCTACCAATCATGTGATTTTTGTAGTAAACATTTAAAGATTTTTGTCAGTTGTATATACTTAACCTATATGTATGCAAACAGATAAAAAGATTAAAAAAGAAGCAAAGAAAAAGTTGAGAAAATGACGAAAGAAAAATGGTTTATTCATTCTCTTGTTTTTTTTTTTTTTTTTGTAGTGCTTTTAGTTGTCAAGATTTTTTTTTTTATTTTCTTAAAAAAAAAAGTTCTTGTAGTTGGCTTAAAAATTGAATCTTGAGGTTTAAGTTATTAATTTAAATAACCATTATTGTTTCAACTAAGTTAGGTCAAGTATAGTAATTTAATTTTGTTGTTTCGTCTATATTTGGTCTGTTGTTCTAATTGTAGTATTTGAACGTTTGGTTTCAATTGATTGGATGTATTTACATTTATCATCTGCTAAGATTTTAGTTGTGATCAGAAATGAGTTGGCTCGTGGTTTGGTTAGTAGTTAGCCATAGCAAATCGAATGAATCATGATTTTAAATTTTAATTTAAGACCCATAATATTTGACAATAGAAAAAAGAGGAAATATTCATTTTCGTAAGGAAGAGAGACGAATTGCGGATTAATTTCAAAACTCGTTTTAAAATAAAGAGTAAAAAGGAATAAAAATGAATAAGATAAAATGATCTCGAATTTTCAAGAAATGAAGCAAGTGCTTTTTTTTATGCTAGATAAGCTTTCACATTTAATAAATTTTGTCTCGATTAAGAATGCGACGCACGTTTCTCTTTGAGACGTTTAAAAATAATTCGAGGATGCAATATGCACCTTGACAAATATTTTCTAAAATTAATATAAAAAAATGAGCGAACCTAGGCCCCAACATAATTATCGAAATAGTTTAAGTTAAGATAAGTCAATAAAGCAACCGTGCTAGAACCACGGGACTCAAGGGGTGCCTCACACCTTCCCCTCGGTCAACAAAATTTCTTATCTGGTCTTCTGTTTTCGTAGACCGTAACAAAGGGTCATTTCCTTTTGATTAGGGATTCAAAAAGATGACTTGGAACACCATAACTCAATTTCAAGTGGCGACTCTATAAATAAAATAATCCCTATTCAATAATGTCACTTTAATTGAAAAAATCATTTGACTCGATTCCTTCAGGCAAAAAAGGGGTGTGACATCTCTGGCGACTCCACTGGGGATTAATAAGAATTCAAGCTTTTTATATTGACTTATACCTGCTTTAATTATTGTTCATATTGTGTTTGTTGGTCTTATGTGCTACGTATCGCTTATTTACCGCTTTGATATTGATTGAACTGTATTATATACTGGCTTTTCTTGCATACCCCCTCTGAGTCTCTGAAATAGGATAGAAGGAATGTAGTACTTGTATCCTACCTTCTTTTAGAGATAGCCAGAGTGTCAAGGCACCTGGTGAAGGTTATAGTCACACATATTAGGCGGGGTTCGGATAGACAACGAAGGTGGTGTTGCCCTGCTACCGACCAAGTTGTCCCTCCAAGGCTTGAGTGTCCGTTCGGGTAAGCCAGTCTAGACACCTATCACTATTAGGCTTAAACTTAGAAGAATTGAAAATTTAGAATCTGGTTATCCCTATTAGGTGCCGCTTTATTTGTATCATGTGCATTTGACTTAGCGGGACTCGGCACAGGGGCTGGTTCTGTCTAGGACAGGTGAACTACTTTATAAAGACCAACATGTGCATCCTACGTGCTCTTTGACATTTGTTTGGAAGGCTATTTGTTTGTTGGCCGGCTTTAGGCAACTTTAAAATGCAAGAGACTAATTTTTGTGAATTATTTTTCTACGATTTTTTTTTTAAAAAGGAAGAAAAAATATAGTAACATAATTTTACGGTCTTTATGAACTATGAGGGACTGGTTCTCACATCTTAGTGGATACGTAAGAAGTCCTCCTCGGGATACGACCCTATCTTTTGAAAAATTATTCATAGATTTATTAGGGAATATTTTAAAAATATGATTACTTTTATAATTATTTTTCTAATTCTCTAGTCCAATTTTTATATATATTTTAATATTCCTGAATCTTTAGGGATCATAAGGCTAAGTTTTTAAAAAATAAATAAAAATATATAAATCTTAACAACCCTGAATCTTTAGGGATCATGAGGCTAAGTTTTTACAAATATATATATATATATATATATATATATATATATATGTATATAAATCTTATTAGCCCTGAACCTTTAGGGGTATTGAGGCTGAATTTTGTATGACATAATTTTTAAGAACTACGCATACCTGATTATCATCTTAATGAGATACGTAGGCAGTCCTTCATGGATTCGGTGGTCTTAAAAACAAAAATTTTGAAATCTGCCACATTAATTTTCTCCAAAATCAAAATAGTGTTAAGGTGGTTGGTTTGTGGCTAAGTTGGCATCTCACCAATTCAACACCATGTTCAAAGAACAAGGAAGATGACCCACAAAAAATGTTATACGGTCTGAGATGAGTTGGTATTTGAACGTTTGGTTTCAATTGATTGGATGTATTTACATTTATCATCTGCTAAGATTTTAGTTGTGATTAGAAATGAGTTGGCTCTCGATTTGGTCAGTAGTTAGCCATAGCAAATTGAATGAATCATGATTTTAAATTTTAATTTAAGACTCATAATATTTGACAATAGAAAAGAGAGGGAATATTCATTTTCGTAAGGAAGAGAGATGAATTGCGGATTAATTCCAAAACTCATTTTAAAATAAAGAGTAAAAAAGAATAAAAATGAATAAGATAAAATGATCTCGAATTTTCAAGAAATGTAGCAAGTGCTTTTTTTATGCTAGGTAAGCTTTCACATTTAATAAATTTTGTTTCGATTAAGAATGCGGCGCACACATCTTTTTGAGACGTTTAGAAATAATTCGAGGATACAATATGCACCTTGACAAATGTTTTCTAAAATTAATTTTCACCGATTTAATATAAGAGTTATGGATAGATTTTAGATATAAAAAATGAGCGAACCTGGGCCCCAACATCATTATCGAAATAGTTTAAGTTAAAATAAGTCAATAAAGCGACCGTGGTAGAGCCACGGGACTCGAGGGGTGCCTCACACCTTCCCCTCGGTCAACAGAATTCTTACTCGATTTTCTATTTTCGCAGACCATAACAAAGAGTCATTTCCTTTTGATTAGGGATTTAAAAAGGTGACTTGGAACACCATAACTCAATTTCAAGTGGCGACTCTGTAAATAAAATAATCGCTATTCAATAACGTTACTTTAATTGGAAAAATCCTTCGACTCGATTCCTTCGGGTGAAAAAAGGGTGTGACACCCCCTATGAGGCAGACAATTTCTTCAACATAGTGTGATATAAGAAGTCAATTTTTAAATAGGTTAGTAATTGTAAAGAAAGAAATCATAGTGGAAAGATGCAATGGATGGTTCTTCTGTTGTAGAGGGTTCTCTAAATCTATTCACAGGTTACCCATCTAATGCAACTTATGCAAGAGATGGGTAATATGTTGCAATAGAACCACCACAAGTTATACTAGAATACACATATGTTGTAATAGATGACAAGTAGATTAGAAGGCTAGGTTAGGAAAAGTAAACTTACCCTGTCCACGTACTGCGTATGGATATTTGTCATACTTTTGAAGTTTTGGGTGGAAAAGGTATGAATGGGGTAATCTTGTGTGCCTTGCTTGGCTCGTCAAAGATCCCTCTTTTCTTTGGCGCCAAGTTTCGCATCTATGTCCACCTTCACGAATGGCCCCTGAACTTCAACAATTTTTGGAAAAAAAGAAGTTGTAATTTTTTTGAATTTTTGATTGGAGAGTACTTGGCTAATTCTTTTTTTTTCTGCCTCCCAACCGCCACTGTAGAAGTGTATGACTCCCTCACCTTCTTGGATGGTATCACACCCCTCTTGGATTTCAATTTCTCAACAGCTTTAGCAATAGCCTCTATTTTTTTAAAGAGTTATCCTAGTTGTCCTTGCACTCTTTGCATTTGCAATGAGAACATGAGAGTGAAGAGGGGTGAGAGAGATCGATGTAAGGGTGAGAGAGACCTGTGTAAGGGTGAGAGAGACCTGTGAAAAGGGTTATCAGCATGCCTACCACCAACATCAACTCTACTAGTAACATCCCCATAAGAAGCACCTGGATCTGTTACAGTAGGTTGGTCATGAAGTGCCTCAACATTAAGCTGACCTTGCCTAACTGCTCTTCCTATGGATGTTGCTCCTGCCAATTCCTTCATTATTAACTCCACCATTGGGTCTGCTATTGTATTAACAAGACCTAGAGTAATAAAAGAAGTCATCCTCAACTCCTGCTCAGTAGACATGATCCCTGGATACCTAACCTATAAAAAATAGATACATTTAAATTATATAATAATTTGCAGTCAGTTGGGATATATATTAACATAGACAACTTATACAACAGATGATCTATCTGTCACAATAGCTAATCTGTATGTCGTAATATATTAACAATATATTGCATCAGATTACCCATCTGTTGCATAATTTACAGTAGATAGGTAATCTGTTAAGTACAGTTCAAAGAAATAGAGCAATATATGGTTAATCTATTGCGAAATATGGGTCATCTATTACAACATATAACCCATTGTTGCACCAGTTATAGTAGACGGGTAATCTGTTGCAACATATGATGCATCTGTTACAACAGACGACGCATCTGTCACAACAGATGACGCATCTGTCGCAACAGATGACACATCTATTTCAACATCTTTCTTTGAGTCAAATTATTTTACTTAAAAAAAGATGTACTACATCATCCGGAGGGTTAAAGAGATTAGCCTCCTTAATTCTTATGTTGCTCTTTGCAGCCAACCACCTAAGGATCCTTAGATGAGAAACTCATCTGGGTAATCCTTGACTTGCTTTCGGAGGTGAGGAATGACTTCAAATGCCCAAGCCTGAAAAATGTAAATAGGAGGCAAGAAAAAAAGGTCATAATAATTATTGAATATAAATTAATGGATGAGTAAACAAATTAAGATTAAATTTATCATGAAAACCCAAGGAAAGCTGTATAATGTGATCATATTTATGGATAGCTTTGTCAGTAAATATTTAGCTTTGTCAGTCAACACTTGACAGTCAAGTAGTAGCTGTTATATCCCCAGGGATAATTGTTGAATTTCTCAAAATTATCAGCAAGCTTCAAAAATCATCTTCTATGACTTTGTTACGTCTCTTGCCATATAACGGAATGGGAAAACCAAACTAAGAACAATTTCTCCTTGTAGTGCTTTGATATGGTTTTATCCTTGAGATATTCTATCAACTTATTGGCTTTACACCCACTTCCAATAATGTCCAACAACCCATTTATTTTTTTTGCATTTGTTGGTTTTGGTGGGTGGTCGTTGGGACAATGCCTTACCACTATTTGATGGTAGTGGTTTGGCTGTCTTGCTTACCTTGGACCTTTTGCATGGTGTTTTCTTGGTGAGAGGTTCTTCTAGACAATCGCATCTCAAACCCATCACTATGACAAACTCTTTAAAGCCAAAACAAATCGGCATGCCACAGTAGTTAATCCAGATTTCATCCATATTTTTTCCCCTCCTTTAAATCTTTATCATCCCCCACATACTTGATCATGAACTTGAGAAGATCATATACCATGCTTATTTGGAAATGGACAGTGTGGACCTCTGGAAGCTCAAGAAAGTGTTTAAAGTAGCTCTTCTTAAAAAGTCCGTCTATGTTTTCATTCTTCATAATATTCCTATGTTCGTCAAAAGGTTTTCCCAATTGACATTAAGTACAATATTACCAGTTAGTTTTGTAGGGTCATCTATCAGCATCGCGGCTTGAAATCTATCAATACTAATAGTTTTGATAGCCTCATGCTGGGATTTTGATATTAATTCATGCCCCATTGGTGATGTATTATCATCCTCTTTCTCACTTTCTTCTCCCTCCTCTTCTTGTTTATCTTTTTCTTCCTCCTTCTCACTTTTATTTTTCTCATCACCATCTACAGACCCTTGTCCACCTCCCTCAACGTCGTTTTCATAACTTTCCCCAGCTTCACTTTTCCCTGACTAAGATTTTTTAGGAAGATCCTCCGAATCCCTCTGTACTGTAGCTTTTTTGTTAGTTGACCCAATAAACTCACCCCTAGTCCTAGATTAATCTATTTAGGTATTATTTTGATAATAAGGTAATAAGAATCACTTCAACTTAGAGTGATCGATCGATGACTCTGGCCGGGAGAAACACAATACCATTATCATGTAATTGCCAAAGACTCAATTAAAGTTGTAGTTGACCCTATAAACTCACCCCTAGTTCTAGCTTAATCAATTTAGTTATTAGCTTGACAATGAGGTAATAAGAATCACTCCAGCTCAGAGTGATTGATCGATGACTCTGGTCGGGAGGAATGCAATACCAACATCATGCAATTTCTAAAGACTCAATTGAAGTTATAGTTGACCCTATGAATTCATAGCTAGTTCTTGCTTAATCAATTTAGGTATTAACTTGACAATGAGGTAATAAGAGTCGCTTCAACTCAGAGTGATTGATCGATGACTCAGGTCGAGAGAAATGCAATACCAATATCATACAATTTCCAAAGACTCAATTAAAGTTGTAGTTGACTCTATGAACTCACCCATAGTTCTAGCTTAATCACTTGAAGTTGTAGTTGAACATATGAACTCAATTGAAATTGTATAAAAATAAATGTTCAACCTGTTACAACAAATGACTTATCTGTTGGAATTTATCAAACAAATTAAGTCATCTGTTGTAACAGATTAACTATATGTTATAAATTATCAAATAGGCATTGCCATCTGTTGCGATAGATGATCGAGCTGTTGGAAATTTCTAAACAAAAATTGTCATCTGTTGTAAAGTATGACTTATATGATTTAAGATTTTTTTTAAAAATTATTTTAAAGTAATATAGGTATTAGCTTGACAATGAGGTAATAAGAATCAATTCAACTCAGAGTGATCGATCGACTACTCTGGTCTGGAGGAACGCAATACAAATATAATACAATTGCCAAAAGACTTAATTAAAGTTGTAGTTGAACATATAAACTCACCTCCAGTCCTAGATTAATTAATTTAGGTATTAGATTGACAATGAGGTAATAAGAATCACTACAACTCAGAGTGATCGATCAATGACTCTGGTTTGGAGAAATGTAATAGCAACATCATGCAATTGCCAAAGACTCAATTGAAGTTGTAGTTGACCCTATGAACTCACCCCTTATTCTATCTTAATAAATTTAGATATTATTTTGAAAATGAGGTAATAAGAATCGCTTCAACTCAGAATGATCGATCGACGAGTCTGGTTGAGAGAAACGCAATACCAATATCATACAATTTCCAAAGACTTAATTGAAGTTGTAGTTGACCCGATGAACTCACCCCTAGTTCTATCTTAATCAATTTAGATAATAGCTTGACAATGAGGTAATAAGAATCGCTTCAACTCAGAGTGATCGATCAACGACTTAGGTCGAGAAAAATGCAATACCAACATCATGCAATTTCCAAAGACTCAGTTGAAGTTATAGTTGACCATATTAACTTACCCCTAGCTCTTTCTTAATCAATTGAAGTTGTAATTGAACATATGAACTCAATTGAAATTATATAAAAATAAATGTTTAACCTGGTGCAGTAGATGACTTATCTATTGGAATTTATCAAACAGATTAAGTCATCTGCTGCAACAAATTAACTATCTATTATAAATTATCAAATAGGCATTGCCATCTATTGTAAATTATCAAATAGGCATTGCCATCTATTGCCATCTTTTGGATGAGGATCTTTTTGGATCTCAACAGATTAACTATCTGTTGTAAATTTTCTCTCCTTTATTTTTTTGACATTGCAGGTATGGTTAACTATCGCTCTTTCTTTCTCATCTTTTTTGTATGTTATTTAAATTAGATATTTACATCTATTGTTATTATTGATTTACCCATTACTAGTTTCCTATTTATTGAGAAAATTGAAGGGAAGATGGTTTTTAAGTCTTGAATAAAGGAACCATTATTTTTATTAAAATATGTGAAAAAAGTCATCTATTGGGAGAACTTAAAAATCCTTGTTGTTAGTATCATTTTTTATGTCTTTTGTTTGTTACTTTGGTGGTGCTGTTGTTGGGGGTGTTGGTGTTGTTGGAACACGTGGTGTTTATGTTGTTGATGGCGTTGAAACATATGGTGTTATTTCTTTGTTGTTGATGTTGTTGTTGATGTTGTTAGTGGTGTTGCAACAGTTTTCTCAACTGTTGCAACTGTTGAATCAGTTGTTGGAACAGATGGAGTAACTGTTAGAAAACATTAAACCAGTAGCAAGGTTAGTTTTTATTTATTCCAACAGATGACCCATCTGTTGTAATATGTCATCTATCTGTTGCCACAGATGCATCACTTTTTGCAATAGATGACTCATTGGTTGAACAGATGGGGAATTTTTTGCATCAGATGGGTCATCTATTGATTCATTCAATTTTGTGTTACCCTTTTGCAATGTTTTTTTGTTCTTCTCTTGTTTGATATCGAATATTTTTCTCTTGTTTACAGATAAAAGGAAGTGAAACTGGATCAACTTTTTCCCGAACAGCATTGAAGGCTAGACTGAAGATGGGTTTGGAGGAATAACCTGCTTGCAGATGGAACCACTTCATATGTGGGAAGTATGTATTATTGATCAACTTATCATGAAAATACACATCCAGTACACTGATTTTGTGAATATTGGTTCTTTACCTATTAGGTGTTAATATTTCAAACAAGATATGTCATTTTACAGTTAAGATTGTTAGGTTCGAACTGGTAAGGCTGAGGGACCAAGTAGGTGGTGTCGATACCTTGATACAGTTTAATAAAGATTTTGCTAATGTTTATTTGTCAAGTTTGGTGAAGAGTTAAAGTTTTTGGTGGTAGTATAAATATTTAAATAGTGATTGGACTGATTTTAAGAGTTTAATAGACTTTTGAAAGGCCTCTGAAGCCTCGCACTACTGTAAACAAGAATGGAAATGAATATAGTTATTGGTCTCATCCAAATTTATATGGATGAGTTACTCTAGGAGACTATTATATAGCAGAAGGTGATTGGAAGAATACCTGTGCGGGAAGGGGGAGGTGGAGAAGACCTTATATCAACTTAAGCTTTATTTAAGAAGAAACATAGGGTAGGAAGGAAAGTGTAGCAAAACTGGCTGATGAAATTAACGTGAAAAATGAAAAAATTGCATGAGCTGTAAATATGAAAGTGTATACAAAAATGAAAATCTACCAGTCCATTTTGAAAAGAAAAATACTGAAGTGGACTGGGGTTGTGCACTTTGTTAGGGGACTGCAACTAGCTAGCATGGCCTAAATGAAGACCCACACAATGTAGAACTAAAAATCTAAAGTTTTAGCTTCGCGACCAATGGTGGTAAGACTGTCAGTTAGGATGGAAACCTAAACCAACAACTCCTAAAGTAAAAATAAGGGATCAAGCCAAGGTAGCGATTTCTGAAGTTAAACTTGTATCCTATGCCTCCTATTTATGGCTCTGGTCAGGTCAAAGGCAGTGGAAACAACAAGGTATGGGATTTCTACCCAACTTCAGACCTTTTTGTTTCTACTGTCGTTAACCTGATCATAACCACAAAAGGCATGGGATGCAAGTTAGACTTTAGAAATTGAAGCCTCGGTATCCTTTATTTTTACTTCTAGAGTTGTTGGTTTGACTTTCATTCTTGACTGAAAATCTTGCCAATCTCTTGTGCTCGCGAAGCTGCTTTCTTAGAGTTCTGGACCTGTACTTTGTGAATCTTCATTCAGGCCACGCTCGCTAGTCGTAGTCTCTAGCAAAGTGATAAGCTCCAATCCCCTTGAGCATTTTTCTTTTTCAAGAACGACTGAAAATTTTTTATATTTGGATACACTTCCACATTTGAAGCTCATTCAGTTTTTTCATATCTCAAGTTAATTTCATTAGCCAGATTCGCTAGAAGTTCCTTACTTGTTTCCCTGTGTTTCCTCTTAAATAAGGTCTGAGATGATATATGGTCTTATCCACCCCCTTCCCGTACAGGTATTCTCCCAAGCACCTTATATTGTATAATAGTCTCCCGAGCAATCCATTCATATAAATTTGGACCAGGGGAATTTCTATTGATTTTTCATTGTTGTTTGCTGTAGTGCGAGGCTTTGGAGACCTTTTAGATGTCCATTGCACGATTAAAATAAGTCCAATCACTATTGATATTTACACTGCTACCAAAAACTTGAACTCTTCTTCAAACTTGACACATAAACATAAGCAAAACCATCATTAAAATATACCAGGGTATTGACACCACTGTTTTGGAACCTTTCGAACTTATCAATTTCCACCTATCAAACTAAACTGTAAAATGCAGGATCTTGTTTAAAGGATCAATGTCTAATCGATAAAAAACTGCATTCACAAAATTATTGTACTTTATGTGTGTCTATCACGATAGCTTGATCAATAATACATAACTCTCACACATGAAAGTGGATCCATTCATATGAAAGCACCTTATTCTTCCTACCCCATCAATGTCAGACACTGTTTATTCTTTACTTCCCACCGTTAAGTAGTGTACAAGACTACAGATGCTCAAAGGATAACCATCTTCAATGTCAGATGACTGCTTGCCCGTCAAGAAAAAACAAGTGCTACAAGTTATGAATTTTTACTTTTTTATTTTTAAATATGTTTATTTAACAAGTCACCAATTTGGATTAATTAAGGTATGTGATGACTATTAAAAAAGAGGGAAAAGTCATGACTTTTTATCTAACACATTCAAAATAGCTGATGAATCAAATCCCTCACCTGTCTCCATCTCTCGAAACCGACACGTGAGAGATGTTTTGTTTCTTGGGATGCATATCCACTATTTGATTGAAATGGTCTAAAAGCTCCTCTCTACTATGTGCTTTAGCTGCTCTATAGAAAAGAGTCACGACCCTTTCATTATAAATGTTGGTCCGAATATTCTCTCCAAGATGCCTGATGCAACAACCAAAGTAAGCTGAAGTGAAGAAAATTAAACCCATTTTTGGAATACTTGGATTCCTATCCGAAACAAAACACAACTCTTCGGTATCTTCGACGTAGATTTGCAGTTGTTAAAAAAAATCCATAAGAGGCATCACATTCCTGGTCCGCTACACAAAAAGTGACAGGAAAGATGTGATTCTCTGCATCCTACGCCATTGTCGCTAGCAGAACTCCATTCTACCAGGTTCTCAAGAAGGTACTCTTGACGTCTATTCCTTTTCTCAAATGTTGAAAACCTTGAATTCAAGCACCATAGGATACAAAAAAGTACTTGAACCTTCCATTTTTATCAACATGCAACGCCGTGTTACTTTCGAGATTTGTGGACTCAAGCATGTAATAGTAGACATCGAGGACTGCATACCCATGCTCGTGCGTCCCCCTAACCAAGTCCTTAGCAATCCCTATGGCCATATATATCTTCCAATAACTGACCAGGACACCCAATTCCATAAGGAGTTGATTGATCGTAACCCTTGTAGAAGGGCCTTTGCCATCAAGGAATCTATTCTTGAAATATTCACCGAGGACCTTTGCCGTGGCATGAGAATTTTGGCCCGAAATATGATCTAAACCACACGTATGATACTTTTCATGTTTATGAATGACGAATCTGTCAGAACTTAAGTACTTCACCACACTCAACCACCACTTACAGTTCAAATTAACACATTTGTAGCAAAAGACTTTGCTCGAATTAATCTCCTTCATTATTCAGAAATCTTTTTTCAAGCAAGAAATAAACAAAGTAGTAGATAGTTCTTTCTTGTCCTTGAATGAAATTCCTTTGTAAAAGCTGGTCTCGTCGTCTTGACTATTGCCAAACTGTATCGATCAAGAAGAATTGCCCACCGTATTGGTCGCATCAATGGGCGTAGGTGTTTGATCATCATCTGGAAAGTTCATGTCTAGATCATCCAACCTATCACCAAATATGTCTTGTTGTTGTTCTTGTTTTACATTTTGGTTCTCATTTTCTCTCATTTTCTCAACCACGTACACCCTTAACACCGACCTGGATGAATCACGAAGATAAGCACGCAACCGAACCTGATCGATTATCTTGAAAGGTAGTACCCTCTGATTTTCAAATAAGCTATGCATGTAGTTGATGATGAGTTCTTCCATTTGATAATTCAGTCCACAATAACTGATGATTAAGTTCACAAAATCATCATACAAAATATCACTTTGAATTGTCATAGCTATCATCTCTAGTATTTCACCCCCCTTCCAATGCCAAACATATCGATTGCTCTTCTCGATCCACTGACCATGACAATCCACCCCTATTGTTATTGATCCCTCCACTAGTGGTATCTAAATAAAGTCATTTGTTAAAAAAGTTAATAATGATTTCATAGTATCGTAACATGAATCCCAACAGATGTGTAATCTGTTACAACAGGTAAGTGATCAATCACAACAGATTACTTACCTGTTGGGATTAATGTTATGCTCCTGAAGCTGATTTCAACAAATGAGTCATTTGTTATAACAAATGAATCAGATGTTGCAACAGACTACACATTTTTTACAACAAACGACACGTCTGTTGGAAAAGAGTACAGGTTCTGTTGCAACAGGTTATTAATTTATTACAACAGATATTTACCTTGTTGCAACAGACGAAACGTCTGTCTGAATTGAGTTCAGGTTCTGTTGCAACAGGTTACTAATCTGTTGCAATAGGTATTTACACTGTTGCAACGAGTTAATAATCTATTGCAATAGGTATTTACCTTGTTGCAACAGATAACTAGCCTATCGCAACAGATGACCCATCTGTTCGATTCGTGTTACGGCACCATAGAACCATAAACATGAATCCAACATATGTCTTTCGTTGCAACAGATGGCTCATCTGTCGCAATAGATAATTAATCTGTTTAAACAAATGTCTTTTATGTTGCATTCATTTTTGCGTGCTATCTATTGTTGAAAAAACAGCACAATAACAGTTATTCAGATGACAAATTCAACTAAAAATCATAATTTGACTTACCAAAGTCTCCTATGAAGTAATGACAAAGTAGAAAGTGATGTATGAAACAAAATTTGACCTAAGAGATTGGTCAGATAGCAACAGTAGCGGTAACAACACCAACAACAATGGTCAACGAGAAGAAGATGAAAATCATAATAAAGTAGAAGATGATGATAATGAAGCAGAAGATGATGAATAAAGCAGCATTAATAATGAACAACTAAAATCGCTAAGAGATAAAAAACAACAATGGATGAGAAAATAGAGAAACGTGCCTTTTTCCCCTCCATTTCCTGTTATATTAGGTAAATATTTGAATCAAAGTGTAAATTTAAAAACTTATGCGCTACTCGCAAACTTACCCAACTTTCTTAATCCATAATAAAGTAATTGTCACCTACACTCAATTATTAAGACTTGAGTCACCTACACCTTATTTTCAAACTCTTTTATCACTTTTAGCTCAAAGCCCCTAGTTACTAATAGCCTGTGCAATGCACGGGCCCAACAAATATTTTTTTAACTTTTTTTTAATTATGGTAATTTATAGTATTTTTTTACATATTTTTTTTAAATATATAACAATTTTTTTTAGATATTTTAAGTTTTTAATTATTGTAATTTATAATACTTTTATGTAATTTTCAAATAACTAGTTTAGGTGTACGCGCCTCATGCGTATACCTCGCTTTATTGAGTTCAAATGTTACCCTAAATAGGATATTTGTTTAAATAATAAAGATGAATATAATAATTAAATTCAACATCTTTTGAAGAATTTATTTAATTAAACCTAACTTTAGCAAAAAAAATTCTCAAAGTCGGTCGACATTTATCTACCACATGTAAACTGCAACAAAATAATACGATGATAGAGACATCAAAATAATATAATTAAATCTAATCTTTACACAAAAATTTCCTCAAAGCCACCTGTAACTATAACATAATAATACGACAAAAGAGATAACAAAATAATACTACTAAACTTTACCTTTACACATAAAAATCATTCTTAAAATAGAGACATAAAAATAATACAATTAAACCTCATTTTTACCTAAAAAAAATTTTCAAAGTCGACCAACATTCATCTATCACCTGTAAATTCATTTACGACCTGTACAACAAAATAATACAATAGTGATCACAAAGCTTCAGTTTTGATGAAAGTAATTTTTGTTTGAACGAAAATTTTGACACTAAAGGATAACTTGAAAGAAAACAAAGAATATATATATATACACACACACACATGTTGAATTCTATTATGTCGACAACAATAGTGAAGAAGTTGAGGGTTAGAAAATTAAGCATCCATCAATCTAGACATGCAACCGAATCAAGTTAGATGAGCATCAATCATATTTTTTCAATAAGTAAACCAGTTTTTTCTCTAGTTTAATGTGGATCTCAATATTTATAGAAGTATTTTCTTAATAGAGGGAGTCTATATATGAGTCCCATATATTTTAGGAGTTTAGTTAATATAATAAAAATAATTAAATAATAAATTAAAGAAAATGATGAAAAAACAGTTTTATTTAAAGGGGAGTCTTTTAATGAAGGACAAAAAATTCAAATCACTTTTCTAAGGGTCTTCACCATTTTAATATATTATAGATTATATATATATATATATATATATATATATATATATATATATATATATTCGCTCTCCTTGTCTAAACTTTTGTGGCATTGATAGTCAAACACATTTTCTAGATAATTTAAATTTTAAATTATTGTGATGTACAATATTTTTTCTTCTATTTCAATTAAAGTGTCAGAATGCTTAGATGACCATAATAATTAATTATGGGTGATATAGTAAAGTTACGATTGAAGCAGCGAAGAAGACATGTATTAATGACTCACAACAACTAATTAAAAGTGATATAGTAAAATTACTATAAAATATACTTGTGATTTTTTTTTAAGTAAGCTCATATAAGACGTCAAGTTAATTTAAATCATGAAGAGTTAGCTTATAATTTTATATCTATTTTATCTTTTTTATCAAATATTATTAATTTAAATACTTAGATGACTTATAATAATTAATTAGGGGTGATATTTAATAAAGTTACGATTGAAGCAGCTGAAACAGACATGTCATAAATGTCTATTTTACTTTCTTTTATTAAATATTATTAATTTTTTAATACATAAATGACTTATAATAATTAATTAGGGATGATATAATAAAATTACGGAGGAATTATGCCAGAGAAGCAGACATGTTGATGGGGTAATAATTAGATAGTAATCTTCTTTTGCCTCTTATTAGATAGTAATCTTCTTCTTTTTTCGTTTTGTTTTTATACTAAACTATAAATGTAAATAAATGTAGTAATAATTATGGATAAAAATTGCATATAAAAAAAAAAAAGACATAAGTTAAACATTTAATAGAATTAGCTTTACGCTTTGATCTTCCTGTACAACATAACATTGAAATGAATGTTAGACCTGATAGTGACACAGTAGACATATTCTCTTTATGATATACATCCAATAGAAATTGTAATTACCCAATTTGTTGAACCCATAAAGGACCTTATTCCTCCAATTTTATTTTTTTTATTTATTTCCTCCAATACATATAGGAGTATACAGCGAAAATTAATTATCTCAATCATGAATCACACAAAGAAATATAAGCAACCACCATTATTTTCTATTTATAGATAAAGCTAACACTATAAATTACTATAGATCTGTAAATTATATGTATATGCCTACATATAATACAAGTGCAAAATCTAAGCAAAGTATAAAAATAATATATTGAATAAAATTACTGAACTAGACTATCAAAAGCAAGGGTGACATTAGAACTGGAAAAAAAATATAAAATTCAGTGTCGAATCACTTAGCTTATTATAAAGGTAAAATTACCTTCTGGACCCTTGTACTATGTCAGTTTTATAAGTTGAACACTTCTACTTACATGTTTGTCATCTGAACCCCTAAACCCACTAAAAAGCAACTTTTTAAATCCTTTGTCGGTCTACTCAGTTGTGCGTGTTGCACAATCACGGCCGCATCATTAATTATGTGTAAAATAATTTTTACGTATGAAATGACATGTGTAGAGTATAAATACTAAATTTTGACTTAAAATTTAGGTCATTTGAACCCTTCTTCTTCACCCTTCCTCTCTCTCTCATCCAAAACTCAAAATTACCACCATTTTAGGTTAATTTAGGCTGATAGTTGTTGAAGGTTCTTGCAATCCTTGTAAGTATTTAATATGACGGTGTAGTTGTAGTATGTGGTAGTTTATTTTGAAGTTTCTAGTCGATTTAATGGGGTCCGTTCTACTGATTTTAGGATTTTTGAGATTAAGAACTTTTTTCTTCAAATTTTTATCTGATTTTGCTCTGTTTCGTCTGTAGCGTTGTTTTAGGTAGTATTTCTGGTGATGATATGCCTTCAATGGCATATATCGGGTTTTGATTAGAATTTAGGATTTTGCCTTTTTCGAAAAATAAAAAATTGGGTCCAAAAAATTTGGGGCTTTTGGTTTGTTTGTTGTCTAACGCTCATATTATGACTTTATATTGCATTTTTATGCCTTCAATGGCATTTTTTGTTATTTCGATTAAATTTTAGGATTTTTTGATAAATTCAGAATTGGGTCCGAAAATTTTGGTGCTTTTGATTTTTTTGTTGTTTAATGCTCCTATTAAACTCGTGTATAACAGTTTTGTGCCTTCAATGACATGTTTTGTTATTTCAATTACACTTTAGGGTTTTTTTGATAAAATCAGAATTAATTTTTTTATTCCTTTATTTTTTTTAAAAAAATTAAGGCTTTGTGGATAATTGCCTAATGTATATGTTATCTTGTCATTGTACAAGTTTTCTAAATAAATGAACATAATTATAACATTTCAATTCACCTATGGGGGTGTCTTTTTGTCAGACCCTGATTTAAGGTATGTAAATGGAGTTCGTATTCCTGATAAAATTAGAGTAGATGTTAATGAGCTTCATGTTATGTTGTTTCATAACTTAGTAGCAGATTTTGATGTGGAAAAAATTAAAATCTTTTGGTGTAGAGTAAACAAAAAGGGCTATTATTACAAGTTAGAAAAAAGATGTAGATGTTTTAAGCCTTATAAGTAGTTTAAAAAATGGAGATTTGGTTGATGTATATGTGGTTCACCAAATTAGTGAACCTATAGTTGTTAATGATGATGTGACAGCCACTCCACCATTATTACTACTTAGTAATGGTGATGTGGCATCCCCTTTTGAACCAGATAGGGCTAATATGCCTTCATCTCATCCATTGGATATAAATGAAGATGAATAGATAAATGAAAATCAGTCTCCTAGGGCAGAAAAACTTAGGTGAAGGTCAATTTAATGATTTCTCCACATACCATCTCCAAATATCTGATTCTGAATTAGATTTTGATTTCATTGATTCTGATGGTGATTCACTTTATGATGTTGATGAAAACATTGAAGAGTTGAGTGATTTTGATGAAGAGTTGCTTCAAGCTAGAAAGGCTAACATAGATAAACAAGTAAAAGAAAAGATTGATAGGGTGAATCTAGATGAGATACTATCTGGACCAGTAGGTATAGATGCTGGTTTTGAGGATATTTATAAGAATAAGGGGGTTAGATATGAAGGTAAACTGGGTGGGGATGACCCTTATTTTGATAGTTCAGATTCGAATAGTGACATTAGTGATGAAGAGGAAGGAGATCCTGTTGATGATGATGAAGTGGTAGATCCATTACCTAGAACTTCTTCTAGCAAGATCTACTTTGATAAAACTGCAAAGAAGGTATATTTTCAGTTGTATATTATTTTTTTTTGAATGCTATTGAGTTTAGAGAGGCACTGCAGAGTTACTCTATTCAAAAAGGCGTGGACCTTAAATTGAAACCTAATGAGAAGGAAAGGGTAAGGGCTAAGTGTAAGCATAAAGGTTGTCCTTGGGTTATTCTTGGAAGTGTTGATAACATAGAATTTTTTACTGTGAAAACTTACTTCCCCGTACACAAGTATTCTAAAAGGACAAGAAATAAGATGTGCAACCCTTTGTGGATTAGTAAGTATTACAAGGATAGAATTATGAGTGATCCATCAATAAAATTACATCAGATTCAAGCACTTTTAAGAAAGGACTATGGGTTGTATGTTAGTAAAACAACCTGTAGAAAGGCAAAAATCAGAATATTGAATGAAAATTTTGGTGATTTTGTTGAAGAGTTTTCTAGGTTGTATGACTATGCTAAACAGTTGAGGACCACCAATCCTGGTATCATTGCATCTATTAGGACATTCAAGAATGTAATTCCAGGAAAAGAGGTATTTATGGGCATTTACATTTGTCTTGGGGCCTTAAAAAGTGGATGGAAAGAGGGCTGCAGAAGAATAATTGATTTAGATGATGCCTTTCTTAAGGGTGTATGTAAAGGTATCTTGTTGTCTTGCATTTCCAAAGATAGAAATAATAAAATGTACCATGTAGCATAGGTTGTGGTTGATAAAGAAATCAAGGACACATGGTCTTGGTTTCGTAGGTGCATCAGCCATGATTTGGAACTTGAAGAAAATGGGGGTGAAGGCTTGACAGTAATGTCTGATATGCAGAAGGTATGACTGTTCATATGTTCATATCTTTCAGCTATTTATTTTTTAGTTTGCTACAGTGATGTCTTTAATGTTTAACTACTCTTTTACATATTTTTATAGGGTCTTTATTTGGCACTTACTATTCTACTGCCAAATGCTGAGCATAGATGGTATGCTAGATATATATGGGCCAACTGAAAGCAGGTTTGGAGTGGTGAAGAAAGGAGAAAAAAATTTTGGCAGGTTGCAAGGGCCCCATTTGAAGTGTACTTGCAAGAGAAATTTAATGAAATGAGTGAGTTAGGTGATGGAATTGTGGAAGATTTGCTCAAGTACAACAATGAGGCATGGTGTAGGGCCTTTTTAAAGGAACATAGCAGGTGTGATGTGCTTGAGAACAACATGTGTAAGACTTTCAATAGTTGGATTTTCGCTGCTACGTTCAAGACAATTATCATTATGTTGGAGGAAATAAGATGCAAAGTCATGGAAAGAATGAATCAAATGAGAGATTTTTTGAAAAATGGATCACTGATATATCACTAATGGCTATAGAAGTTCTTGCAGAGAATGGTGAATATGCAGCCAAGTGTGAGGTGAGGTTTAATGATGATATGTGCTTTGAGATTGGTTATCCACCTTATACACATATTGTTAATGTGAAGAGGAAGTAATGTAGTTGTAGGTCATGTCAACTAAAGGGAATTCTTTGTGCACATATAGTTGCTTCAATGCATTACAAGGGATGGAATATGGAGTCATTTGTTGATCACTGGTATCAAAGAGAAACATACCTTAAGGCATATAATAAGTATATTCAACCTATGACAAATATTAACATGTGGCCAAGAAGCACAAGACCACTAATTGAGCCACCTAAGATTACTCCCATGCCAGGAAGGCCAGGTAAAATAGAAAGAAAGCTAAGGATGAAGCTGTTAAGAAAAAGTTTGGAAAGGCTACAAGAAAGGGAGGAAAAATGACACATTCTGTGTGCAAGTATATTGGACACAACAAGAAAGGATGTCCAACTTTGGTAAGTTAAATCTTTTCTTATTGATGAATTGGTAAGTGTATTGCAGCTGTTGCTGTGGACAAAGATGCAAATGCTTCAACAGTTGAAGAGATGCTTGTAAATGCTAAATCAAGTAACAGAAGGCCTGCAAGAAGGCCTTCAAATGCTCACAGTGCACAAAGATGTTCAGGAAGGCCTGCAAATGCTCACAGTACACCAACAGCTACAGGAAGACCTGCAAATACTGCATCAGTTGGTGGTGTTAGGCCTGCAGCTACTGTGATGCCCACTACCACTTCAACAGTGGGTGCTACTGCTACATAATTTACAACTCAGCAGTCTACTAGTGGTGTTGGTGCCAAAAAGAGGAAGACTAGTACAACTTTGAGAGGTGGTGCAAATTTGACTTATAAAAGACCAATGCAAAAGAAGTCAAAAGAAGCAGGTTTTGGTGTGCTATTTGGATCAAGTGGCAGTATGGTAGAAAGGGTAAGTTTTATATAATGTACTTTACATTTAACTGATTTTAATTAGTGCATGAATAACTATTTTTTTTTTATTTATACAGTCTGGAAATACTGAAAGAGTATTACATAGTCTAATACTTGTTAGTTCAGTTTCAACCAATGTTGACTTGGGTTTCAAACCAAATGGACTAAGGTGGAAAGGTTGAGCTGCAGTAACTCAAAGGCAGCTTCAACAATAGAGTAACAAAAGATCAAAGGCAAAATCATCTCCAATCACTCAACCCACATCAAGCACTCAAGCCAGCAAAAATCAATCCACATCAAGAACTCAAGAAACATATTAGTGTAATTCTCTTTCTGTATTGATCCAAAAGTGTTGTTAAGACAATTTTTTAATACTTCTGGTTCATTTCTCATTTCAGATGTTGTTAAGACAAGCATTTTGATGTCAACTCTTGTTAAAATATTATATATTACAGATTTCTATGTTGGCAATGGTGTTTGTCATTAAATTTTAATTTCATTTCATTGTACATACGAACTACATAGATTAAACCATCTTAAATAATAAACAGATAGAAACCAGATAACAACAATAATGATAACAGTAATATCAATACTAATGCTTGGTCTTTCATGTCTTCTGTGCCTTCTATATCTTTCCAGTCCTTGTTGTCTTCGTTGCCTTCGATGTCTACCTTTATATTGTTCATTTTCATCGGTCCATCAAAAGAATTTACAACCAGTACCAACCTGATATTTTTGACAGCCCCAAAACATTCTTCCCAGATTGGTTGGTATTCTTGACATCTTAAGTTCCGCGTAAAGTTCACAATAACAAATTCGAACTGTCATGGTGTTGCAAAAAATGACATAAAAAATTAACTTTTCAATATTACAAGCATAGCAGGAAAACAAATTAAAGAACAAGAACTCGGAGAGAGAAAAAATAGAGAAGAAGGGATGAGAAAAAGCTCAAATTGCTCCAACAATGGTGTTGGAAGCAAATGAGGAAGAAAGAGCATTTATAATGGGTGTTGGAACCCTTTTTGACCATTGGGGCCCTTTATTTTATGACTGACGCGCGGCTAGAGACTAAAACACACGCTCCTATATGGTCCCAGCCGCATAGGATGCCACATCAGAAATTGTGTTTAAAAAGTTACTTTTTAGTGGGTTCAGGAGTTCAGATGACAAAAATGTAAGTAGAAGTGCCCAACTTACAAAACCAACATAGTACAGGGGTCCAGAAGGTCATTTTAGCTATTATAAATCTAAAAAGAAAACAATTTACATTTGTCTCATTTTTTCTTTTGCTAAAATCGACAATATCATAATATCATAATGGAAGAAGAACAACAATAATATAAAAAGACAATCAATAAGCTCAGGGGAAAAGAGAAGGCAATATGTACTAGCATGTAGGTTTTTAAGGTTGAAAAGGCAAAGAATGTTTTTCACTGCTTCTAGATGCAATATTTGTGTTTGTGTGAACTTATAAAGAGTCAAATTAGGTTTCCCATCTTGCCATATATTTTAGCACTCTTTAATTTTTTTTTAATAATTAATTAATTAATAATTAAAAAAAAAAGTGAAAAGATCATTTTATTTATTACAAAGTCTTTTAATAAAGAACAAAACAAATTCAAATAATAATTTTAAGGCCGTTCGCACTTTTCATATAATATTTCTATATATTTATATTTATTTATTTATTTATATTGATAGAATGAACTAGTTCTTTTCATGAAAAAAATTATATATTCTATAATAAATATACTTGTCAAGTATCACATGTATCCACTATATCAGAATAAACGACAAAATTAAAATTAAAAATATTTAGCAACAAAATTAAGTTCGCTAATCAGTATCGATTGTAATTGCATAATTATTTAGATTAATTAATATTAAAATTCACATGTTATACTTTTTTGTATATTGAATTATGATATTACGAATTGGGTCATATGCTCGTATTTTAATTATATTAAATTTTTTAATAATCTTTTAGTTATCATAATTATCAATTTATTTGAATAGTAATATATTATTACTTCAATAACCTTTTTTGCTCATTAAAATTGAATATAGTTAGATACAAACACATAATTGTTAAATGTTATACATATAACTAGATATTTTATTTATGTTCCATGTACTACCCCCCTTTTTTTTTTATATAAGAAATGAGCTCTTTTGTCTTCTCCTACTGCCACATCCCTCTTTCTTTAATAAAGTTTATATTGTTTAATTATTTTCAGTTTAGAATTTTAAAATTAACTAAATTTTATGTATTAAATCCTCCCGTATTTGAAATATATAAAAAGTTTAACATTTAGAAATTTAAAAACGATGAAGAATCTAGCTTTTAAAAAATAGTTACACACTGATTAAAAATGTACTTATAATGCAAATCAACTTTATATTAGGACTTTCGAAAATACAATGAAAAAAGGGATAGTTGTGTGCACGAAGCATTCCGTATCAACAGAGTCCAGGAAAGAGTCGTACCCTAAAGGTTGCTTCCACTAATTTTGATGAGTCTTTCTTAGTTTGGTGGCATAGCAATTCTTTAACGATCAATTCTAAATTAATAAATAATAATTTTGTGTTATGGTAACAAATTATTTGTGTTAAAATAGTACGTTAGCAGTTAAATCATAATACAATTTCGTAATGCTAATTGTTTAAAAAATTAACTTATACTATAAGGTCTAATCTATTATCTAACATTGTACTACAATGCGTCTTCATAATGCCAATATTTATATTTAATATTGATCCGTTAATAATTTCGCAATACAAATTGTATAATAATTGATATGAGATATGCATATAATGCATACATTTAAGTGCTCATATAAATGTGAGTGATGTATTATTACCTTTCAATCAAATATTATTTCGACAAAGTTTTTATTCAATGAAATAAGTGTGAAGGAAGAACTGCTACTTTACTAGATTGGACCAAACTCTTAAATATGATCATTTATCAATTTAAAACTTATAGTTTTCTTTTAAAATTCTTGTATGGATTGTTATATATAGAACACGTGCTTTATATATTATTTATGTTATTATTAAAAATATATTGTTTATTAATATATATGTAAGTTGAGACAAATAATAAAATGTGTGACAAAAATTTATACATCTATTACAAAATTTTGTCAATAAGTTTGTATCTATTAGGATTGTTATTGCCACAAATTTATACAACTTAGAAGCAAAAATATCTATTTAGTTATAATATTTTTTTCAAATAATTTTTTTGTGGTGATAAGATTAATATTGCTAAAATAACTCTAAATGTGTGGCGGGGAGTGTATAATTTAGCTACGTAGTTTTGTTGTAACAATCAAAGTGTAGCTATTTAGGTAATTATTGTCACAAAATTTTACAATTTGAAGCAAAAATACTAATTTATTTATAGTGTTTTGTTTCAAACAATTTTTTTTTGTGGCTATAAGATTATTATTGCTACATAACTTCAAACTTGTGACAAATATATACAATTTAGCTACAACATTTTAGTGTGGAAATAAATTTGTAGCTATTGGGGTGATTTTCATAATTCGAAACAAAAAAAATTATTTAGCTATAAATTTTGTTTCAACTAATTCTATGTGGCTATAAGAGTACTATTGCTATAAGTGCTTTAAACTCATGGAAAAAACGTTTGATTTAGCTACTACATTTTACCATAGCAATAAATTTATAGTTATTTGAGTAACTATTGCCACAGTCTTTTATAACTCGAAGCAAAAAATATTTATTTAGCCATAATATTTTTTTAAAGTAATGTTTGTGGCTACAAGATTACTATTGTTACAGTAACTTTAAAATCGTAGCAAAAATATTATTTAGCTATGAAATTTTACTATAGCAATAAATTTATAGCTGGATGAATGATTATAGCTGCGATAGTTAGTAACTATAAGAAAATTGGGAAATTAGCTTTGTCATTTAATTTTTGTAGCTAAGAAATTTTACGAAATTATAAATAACCATGAAATTTTAATTTTTGTGGCTATTGTTAAGTATTAGTCATGATCTTCAAATTATAGCTGGGAATTTATAACAGTAGATGCATAATGTTGTAGTGTAGTGGAAGAAAAAATAATAAGGCATTTCAGTTGAACACAAATAGATAGAAGAATAATTCTAAGGACAGTAACATGGGGCCTTGGGCACTAGGTGGCAAAAGAGTTTTAAAATAAAGTGTGGGTGACACAAGTCTTAATAATTGAGTGGAGGTGACAATTACTTTATTAAGAATTAAGAAAGTAAGAAAAGTTTAAAAATAATCCATAAGTTTCTTAATTTACACTTTGATCCAATGTAAACCTAATATAACTGTAAATGGAGGGAAAAAAAGTCATGTTTCTCTCTCTTCTCATTTATTGGAGTTTTCTCTCTCTTCATGATTTTTGTTATTAATTGTTGTTGTTGCTTTATTCATCATCTTCTTCTTCATTATCATTATCTTGTTCTTCATTATCATCTCTTCTTGTTCATCATCATCATCTTCTTATTGTTGAACATTATTGTTACAGCTACTATTGCTACTTGATCAAATTTTTTTAGGTCAAATTTTATTCGTATATCACTTGGGAATTACTTATAGGTGATTTTAGTAAGTAAAATTATAATTTTTAGTTGAATTTCTCATCTGGGTGTATCTGCTACTGCTGTTTTTTCAACAGTAGATAAAACATGTAACGTGAATCCAACAGATGAGTAATCTATTGCACAAATGAGTAACCTGTTGCAACATATTGACTAATCTATTGCAACATATTAACTAATCTATTGCAACATATTGACTAATTTGTTGCAACATCTGAGTAATCTATTGCAACATATATGACTAATATGTTGCAACAGATTACTCATCTGTTGGATTTGTATTATAGTGTTGTAACATGAATCCAATTTATGGGTCATCTGTTGCAACAGATTAGTCATATGTTGCAACAGATTACTCACTTGTTGCAATAAATGACTCATATATTAGATTCATGTTGCAGGTTCTATCCATTGTAGCAGTAACAAATATACCAAATAAAAATCCAACAAAAATCATAATTATACTTACAAAATCACCTATGAAGTAATGTCCAAGTGATATACGAATAAAACTTGACCTAAAAAAATTCTAAACATTTCAACAAGGGCACAACGAATAAGTAAAACACATGAAAAAATTCATGAAACAGGTAAAGAAGACAAAAATGGTGTATCATACATCAACTACAAAAGGATCGAGGGGACAAACGTTTGAGTTCTCCTAAAAATATTTAAGTTCCCTAGTATTTAAATTGCTTTCTAATGGATAACCCATCTATTATAACAGATTTTCTATCTGTTTGATAATTTTCAACAGATGAATCATCTGTTGCAACATATCAGTCATCTGTTGATTCAAATTAAGCAATTATTAGTAATAACTAAATTAATTTAGCTAAAATTAAAGACAAGTCTTTAAGACAATGGGACAAACATTTGAGTTCTCCTAAAAATGTTTGAGTTCCCTAGTATTTTAATTATTTTCCAACAGATCACTTATTTATTGCAACAAATAACTAACTTGTTGCAACAAATAAGTAATCTGTTGCAACAGATGACCCATAAATTGGATTCATGTTACAACACTATAATACAAATGTTGCAACAAATGACTCACTTGTTGCAACAGATGTCTATATCTGTTTGGTCATTTTCAACAGATATTTTTATTTGTTTGGTCATTTCCAACAGATTACTCATCTGTTGTAACATGTTAGTCTTTTATTGATTCACATTAAGTCATTATTAGTAATAACTAAATTGATTACTAAAATAAAATATGAATTAATAAGTTCAATTATAGTTTTAATTAATCTCATGGTAATTACACGATTAACTGAGTATGTTCGTCTTGAGTAGAGTGATCAATTGACTAATTTTATTTGAAATGATTCAAACTAAGTCATCATTATAAATAACTATATTGATTTAACTAAAACTAAAGATGAATTAGTAAGTTCAATTATGATTTCAATTAATTTCATAGTAATTACATGATCAATTAAGTGTTTCGTACTGAGTAGAATGATTAATTGACAAATTTTATGTGAAATAATTCAAATTAAAACATTATTAGAAATAACTACATTGATTTAACTAAAATTAAAGATGAATTAGTAAGTTCAATTACGATTTTAATTAATCTCAATAATTAAATGATCAATTAAGTGTTTTATCCTTAGTAGAATAATTAATTGACCAATTTTATTTTAAATGATTCAAATTAAGCCATTATTAGTAATAACTATGTTGATTTAACTAAAATTAAACATGAATTAATGATTTCACTTACAATTTCAATTAATCTTATCATAATTACATGATTAACTAAGTGTATCCGTCCCGAGTAGAGTGATCAATCGACTAGTTTTATTTGAAATAATTCAAATTAAGATATTATTAGTAATAACTAAATTGATTTAACTAAAATTAAAGATAAACGTACAATTTCAATTAATCTCATAGTAATTAAATTATCAACTAAGTGTATTCGTCATGATTAGAGTAATCAATTGACCAATTTTATTTGAAATGAATCAAATTAAGCCATTATTCGTAGTAACTAAATTGATAAAACTAAAATTAAAGATAAATTGATAAGTTCACTTACAATTTCAATTAATCTCATAGTAATTACATGATCAACTATGTGTATTTGTTTCGAGGAGAGTGATCAATCGACCAATTTTATTTGAAATGATTCAAATTAAGTGATTATTAGTAATAAATAAATTGATTTTGACTAAATTAAAGATGAATTGATAAGTCCACTTACAATTTCAATTAATGTATTCGTCCTTAATTGAATGATCAATTGATAAATTTTATTTAAAATGATTCAAATTAAGCAGTTATTAGTAATAACTAAATTGATTTAACTAAAATTAAAGACAAGACCTTAGACAAGGGGACAAACATTTGAGTTCTCTTAAAAACATCTGAGCTTTACTATTTTAAATTATTTTCCAATATATATCCTATATGTTTGATAATTTTCAATAGATGAGTTATCTGTTGCAACAACTTAGTCATCTATTGCAACAGATGTCTATATTTGTTTGATAATTTTCAATAGATGAGTCATTTATTGCAACAGGTTAGTCATCTGTTGCAACATATGTCTATATTTGTTTGGTTATTTCCAACAGATGTCTTTATCTGTTTAGTCATTTTAACAGATTACTCATCTTTTGTAATATGTTAGTCATCTATTGATTCATATTAAGCCATTATATTAGTAATAACTAAATTTATTTAACTAGAATTAAACATAAATTAATAAGTTCAATTACAGTTTCAATTAATCTCATGGTAATTACATTATCAACTAAGTGTGTTCGTCCTGAGTAGAGTGATCAATTGGCCAATTTTATTTGAAATGATCAAAACCAAACCATAATTAGAAATAACTATATATTAGTAAGTTAGTTAGTAATTACATGATCATCTAAGTGTATTCGTCTTGAGTAAAGTGTTAATTGATCAATTTTATTTGAAATAATTCAAATTAAGATATTATTAGTAATAACTACATTGATATAACTAAAATTAATGATGAATTGATAAGTTCAATTATGATTTCAATTATTCTCATATTAATTAGACGATCATCTTAGTGTGTTCGTTCTGAGTAGAGTGATCAACTGACTAATTTTATTTGAAATTATTCAAATTAAGCCATTATTAGTAATAGCCAAATTGATTTAATAATTACAATTTTAATTAATCTCATAATAATTACATGATCATTTAAGTGTATAACCTATTGCAACAGATTTAATCTGTTGCAACAGATGAGTCATTTGTTGAAAATTATCAAACAGATATACAAATATGTTGCAATAGATTAGTCATCTGTTGTAACAAATGTCTTTATCTGTTGGTCATTTACAACAGATGACCAATCTGTTGCAACATATGACCAATCTGTTGCAACATATGACTTTATTTATTTGTTATTTCCAATAGATTACTAATCTGTTGCAATAGGTGACTAATCTGTTGCAACAGATGTCTTTATCTGTTTGGCCATTTTCAACAGATTATTCATCTTTTGCAACATCTTAGTCATCTATTGATTCATACTAAGCCGTTATATTAGTAATAACTAAATTGATTTAACTAGTATTAATAAGTTCAATTACTGTTTCAATTAATCTCATGGTAATTACATAATTAACTAAGTGTGTTCGTCCTGAGTAGAGTGATCAGTTGACCAATTTTATTTGAAATGATTCAAACCAAGCCATAATTAGAAATAACTATATGGATTTAACCAAAATTAAAGATGAATTAGTAAGTTCACTTACAATTTTAATTAATTTTATAGTAATTACATCATCAACTAAGTGTTTCGTCTTAAGTAGAATGATCAATTGACCAATTTGATTTGAAATAATTTACATTAAGTAATTATTAGTAATAACTAAATTGATTTAACTAAAATTAAAGATGAATTGATAATTTAATTACGATTTCAATTAATTTCATAGTAATTACATGATTATCTAAGTGTATTTGTCTTGAGAAAGTATTAATTGATCAATTTTATTTGAAATGATTCAAATTAAGACATTATTAGTAATAACAACATTGATTTAACTAAAATTAAAGAAGAATTGATAAGTTCAATTACGATTTCAATTAGCATGTTGCAATAGATGAGGAATCTGTTAGAAAAGACCAAATAGTTAAAGGCATTTGTTGAAAATGTCCAAACATATATAGACATATGTTGTAACAGATGACTAACCTGTTGTAATAGCTGACTCATCTATTGAAAATTATCCAACAAATATAGACATCTATTGCAACATATGACTAAATTATTGCAACATATGACTCATCTATTGGAAATTATTAAATAGATAAGATATATGTGAACTCAGAACCAAAATGAGCCACATAATTTAGAAAGTGACCAAAATAGGTCACCTATTTTAAAAGTTACCAAAATAGGCTAAACGTAATAATTTACTACGTTTTCTATTTTTTTCTTGATGATCAATTAACAGAGTTAACTTTTACAATTTCTTACGTTTTACATTTTTTTTTGTAAAACGTAAAAAATTCTTAAGTTTTATAAAAAAAATATAAAACGTAAGAATTTCTTATATTTTACACGATGACTGAGGAAAAAATGCAGTAAATTATCAAATCAATTAAAAAGATACTAAAAAATGAGTTGTTCAACATAACAAAAAGTTACGTTCTTAACTTTTTTATAGCAGTGGTCCCCCACCCACAATTTCTTTTTCCACAAATGTTCCATCACTTCTACTTTTTCCTCTTTTTACATATGATAATTATGAATTTTTTAATTAGTTAAATTTATTTATATTTTACATGTAGTTCAAATAATTTTTTTTTTTCTCTATGTAATAAATTTTTACGTTTTACATAAAAAATTTAAAAAATAGAAGTATCAATTACCTCATTAACTTAATAATTTTCTTATATTTATTCTATATAAAAAAATAATCACTTCTATCCTTAATTATACGATTTCTCTCTAAAAAAAATTATACTTTTGAGTTTTTCTCTACTCCAAAATAGTAAAATGTTGAATCATCGTCTTTCAAATATGCTACAATATACAATAATTATATTTTTTTGGTGTGTTAAAAATATGAAATTAATTTTTCGGATAGTGATTCATCATAATTTTTGATCAGTGCTTCGATTAGGATATTGAGGAGACTCACATGCACAAATACGTTTCATATTATAATTAATGGAGTAAAAAATCAAAATTTAGTTTAGGAACACTCCTAAATTAATATAAGAAAATATATTTTTTTAGGAACACTCCTAAAAAAATATAATTCTTGCATATAGTAGCATATTTGATTGATGATAATTCAACATTTCACTATTTTGGAGTAGAGGAAAACTCAAAAGTATATTTTTTTAAAGAAAAATCGGATAATTAAGGATAAAAGTGATTATTTTTTGATATAGAATAAATATAAGAAAATTGTTAAGTTAAGGAGGTAATTGATACTTCCTTTTAATTTTTTTTTTTATGTAAAACGTAAAAATTTATTAGAAAAAAAAATTATTTGAACTACATATAAAATAGAAATAAATTTAACTAATAAAAAAATTCATAATTACCATATGTAAAAAGAGAAAAAAGTAGAAGTTATGGGACATTTGTGGAAAAAGAAATTGTGGGTGGGGGATCACTGCTATAAAAAAGTTAAAAACGTAACTTTTTGTTACGTTGAACACACTTGTTTTTGTACCTTTTCAATTGATTTGACAATTCATTGTATTTTTTCCCAATTATCATGTAAAACGTAAGAATTTTTTACATTTTATATATTTTTTTAATAAAACGTAAGAATTTCTTACATTTTACTAAAAAAATGTAAAATGTAAGAAATTCTTACGTTTTTGTAAAAGTCAACTCCGTTAGTTGACCGTTAAGAAAAAAGTAAAAAACGTAATAAATTATTATGTTTAGCCTATTTTTGTAACTTTTTAAATAGGTGGCCTATTTTGGTCACTTTTTTAATTCCGTGGCTTATTTTGATTCCGAGTTCGATATATGTTGAAAAGCAATTTAAAATACTAAACCTCAAATATTTTTAGGAGAACTCAAACATTGGTCCCCTTGTCTAAGGTCTTGTATTAAAGACTTGTCTTCAATTTTAATTAAATTAATTTAGTTATTATTAATAATTGCTTAATTTGAATAAACAAATGACTAACCTGTTATGAACATCTGTTGCAATAGATGACTAACTTGTTGCAACAAATAGATAATCTGTTGGAAAATAATTAAAATACTAGGGAACTCAAATATTTTTAGGAGAACACAAATGTTTGTCCCATTGTCGTAGAGACGTCTTTAATTTTAGCTAAATCAATTTTGTTATTACTAATAATTTCTTAATTTGAATCAACAGATGACTAGAATATTGCATCAGATGATTCATCTGTTGGAAATTATCAAAAAGATAGAAAATCTGTTGTAACAGATGGGTCAACTATTAGAAAGCAATTAAAATATTAGGAAACTTAAAACGTTTTTAGGAGAACTCAAATATTTGTCCCCTTGATCCTTTTGCATTTGATGTATGGTATATTATTTGTGTCTTCTTTACCCATTTCATAAAATTTTTCATGTGTTTTACTTATTTGTTGTGCCCCTGTTGAAATTTTTGAAAACAATTTTAGGTTAAATTTTATTCGTCTACCACTTGGACATTACTTCATAGCTTATTTTGTAAGTAAAATTATTATTTTTGTTGAATTTCTTATTTGGTGTATCTGCTACTGCTACAATGGATAGAACTTGCAACATGAGTCTAACATATGAGTCATCTATTGCAACAAATGAGTAATCTGTTGTAATATATGACTAATCTGTTGCAACAGATGACCCATATGTTGGATTCATATTACAACACTATAAAATGAATCCAACATATGAGTAATCTGTTGCAACAGATTAGTCATATATGTTGCAACAGATTACTCATTTGTTGCAATATATTACTCATTTGTTGCAACAAATTAGTCATATATGTTGCAACAGATTAGTCATATAAGTTGCAACAGATTACTCATTTATTGCAACAAATTAGTCATATATGTTGTAACAGATTAGTCATATATGTTGCAACAGATTACTAATCTGCGCAACATATTAGTCATGTATGTTGCAACAGATTACTTATCTGTGCAACTGATTAGTCATATATGTTGCAAAAAATACTCATCTGTTGGATTCACGTTACATGTTTTATCCATTATTAAAAAACAATAGTAGCAGATACATCCAGATGAGAAATTCAACTAAAAAACAACAAACATTAAAAAAATAGCAAAAAACATAAAAAATTAATAAACACCAACAATCAAGTTTCTCATTTTCGTCATAACTTAAAATCCCTAACTTTTTAGTTGTGAAAATCGAAAAGGAATAATGAAGAACTAGAAGTTGTTGTCGTTGGAGAATGTTGTCACGTCAACTGACGGTTGAAAGTAAAAAAGGAACGGGCAAGAACTCAAAACTATTTGTTGTCAGTGGTTGAAATTGCACAAGATTGAAGGGAGAAATTTGAAAAGTTGTTGGTTGGGAGAAGTTAGAGAGAGAAACTATCGAGAGAAAGAGAGAAGAGAGAAGAGAGAGAGATTGATTTGCAGAGGGAGGAAAGTTTTGTTGGTGTGGGTTAATTTGTATTTTTGAAAAGATTAAAAAGTTTAGAAAATATTAATCAAGTCCACAATTAACCTAATCAAGTTTTTTAATTATGTTTGACCCTTTAAATTGGTCAATGTCACCAATCCTTCATTCAAGACTTAAAAAACACCTTTCTTTCAATTTTCTCCAGTAACATAAAGAACTTTATGAATGGTTAAAGGTTTTGTGTCGTAGACTCATGTCCTGGTCACTGTATAATAATCTCCTTAGTATAGGGAATCTGTCTATGTCAGCTACCTCTAGAAATAGCTTTTTAGTTTCAGCAAATGCTAAGCATAATACTACTAATGTAATCTCTACTACTGCTAGGACTTTCCCTGGAAGTTCCTCTACATTATGTACTGATATTTAAATTATCTATATAAAATATCCCTTTCTTACTAAAAGAAATCAGATAACAGAAAAACACTACCTCCTTAAGTTAACTTTACCTTAGTAGAATCAGATAAATTTACATAGATAGAACTGTTGGAAAACAGGCTTACGCAGCGGAAGCAAATGTATATGATCACTTGCATGTAATATAGGCACCCAACAAAAATACATAACTCACACAAAGGATTCTTAAAATTAACCAAGAATATATCTTGAAGCATGATCAGATATCTTGAAGCGATTTGTCTTTGAATTTGCGATCTTCTATGGTGATCTCAAATTTATAGCCGAACTCTCTTAATACTTGTGTGGGCATGTAACGACCCAAAAACGAGGGTCATGATGGAACTTGTCGCGGCATACCTTGACAAGTAAGCCAATCACCCAAACTGATATGAAAAGAGGAAAAAACAAAATTATCCCAAGGTAAGGCTTCTAAAGCGAAGCCGAACATATAAGTAATCATAACAATGTGGAAAGAACTTATCCAAAATACCAATCATGCCCAAAAACAGGTGTCAATAGTGTAAGAACTACTAATACAATCCAAGAGTCAAATACATCAAAAAAATAACCACAAAAGGAATAATATCTATCTTCGAATACTAATAAAGACATAACTACTTTAGAAAGATAGAGGTGAACTTCGGACGCATGAATATCCAACGCTACCTTGGAATCTCCAATAATAGCCCGAGTCAAGAAATCTGAGGCGCACTCGAGCTAGGACCTGCACCAAAAGGGCGCAGTAGGCATGAGGATGGTCCACTTGTACTCAGTAGGTATCATAGGCCGACCAAGCAAAGTAGTAAATAAAGCATACAAAATATGCACTAAGGGCACGTCACCTACAATCAGAAAATGTCCCACGACGGTAGCCCACATCACTTGCACTAACAGTTATAATATATCTCACATATATTACAATAACACATCAATATATTGAACACAAATATACATTATGTCACATATAAATAGAACAAGAAAGAACATGTAGATACAAGATCATAAAATACAAGTAAAGGAAGGTAATACAAATACATAGATGACAAGTCAATAAGGCAATACAACACAATATAAACACAATAAAGTAAGTGCAATGTATATAATGATGATGATGATGATGCATCAGGTCGTCGCACAACCTCCGGGATTATTGCACAATCCCCGTATACACCTACGGAGCTAAAGCTTCCCAACATAAGACCTATGGAGGGTTCGCCAACCCATATACAATCCATATATCTTATATCTTCTTTTTGGTATATCCCTCGGAAAAGGGTTTTATAAGGTGTTACAATATTTTTTTAGAAAGGTGTTGCCAGTGTTTCTCAGATGTTGCCACGGTGGTACCAATGTTTCATGAATGAGTATGATATGAAGATGTAATTCTCACAACCAATCCCAATGAATATTTACACAACCAATCACATAATATATTTTCACAACCAACCACAATGATATATTCCACAACCACATGAGCTGATATCCACTTATTATTTTCGTTTCATCCATGAATTTCCACATATCTCATATGCCAATAAAGTATGAATATAATCACAATGCACCAATGGTACCACATTAAACAACAAAATCCAATTATTCACATGTATTCAAGGCTATCAATATCACATAGGACCCCACACGGTCAAACATATCACATAATATCTCAATTTCGTCAATTACATCACATATAGGCCCCACACAGGCACAACACATAGATAGCCATTTTGTATGATTAGTTCCCACCCTTAACATGCATTTTATACCATCATTTACTACCCAGCCTAGTCTGAAGAGTTAAGCCATAACCTACCTGGAAAGTCGAAACTGATTTGCTACACTTGAACCCGCGACCTTACTTTTAATGAACAATTCTGAACTCCACTAAAAATATCAAATATAAAATCTATGCGTCAAAACAAAACCAACGACATCCATATTAACTACTTTTGGTTTGCGGTCAAAACGGACCCCCAAAATGAGTTTCCGCAAAAGAAAGACAAAATTGGAACTTTAATTCAAAAACATGTTCCCCATATTTTTAGGAATCTAAAGCTAAAAACCTAAGTTAAATCGAGTAAAAAATGAGGTTCAAATCGAAGAAAATTATTTTTGAGCTTTACCAGGTAAAATCTTTGAAATTCTGGTTAAAATCAAGAATCAGAGTTGTTTTGAAGGTTAAATTGATGAAAAACTAGTAATTATAAGATAAAAATAGTATTCAAGTGAAAATGAAGTTTAAAATTAAGCCCTAAGATTTTTTGGGTTTTGAGAAATTTATCAAGAAATTATTAAGAAAATTGGTGAATTCTTACTTTAAATTCGTGATAAAACCAATAAATGAGTGTTAATCTAGCTCCCCAAGCTCCCACAAACTTTACTTTTAAGCTCCCACACTATTTTAGGATTTAGCTCTCAAGAGTCAAGATGAAAATGAGTGAAATGGGCCAAAAGGGTGAAAAAAACTACTATTTATTGCAGAAAATCTGTAATAGCATTTTTTTGTTGGTTGATCGGACTTTGACGGGGTGCTTGAGATTCCTTCGGAGTTCGATATACACAAATAAACTATGCAACCATACTAAATTCGACATTTTGAAAGCGATGGCAATATCAGATTTTCTAGAAAATGTCGTTTTCACAAAATTGAACCCCAAAACTTGAAATCATAATTTTTCAAACCGAGATCGAAATGAGATTTAAAAGCTGTAAAATCATACAAAATATGTAAACACCCTAAAATTGATATTCTGGATCTGCTAGTGAAGTCGTATTTTCCATCTGAAGTCGTTTCGATCAAATGTGGGTTCTACACCCTTATTTCCAATTTTTCAACTTTTCGACCAATAGGTCAAAATTAGCTGAGGTGCACCGGGACCTGAACCAAAGGTCTATCAAGACTAAAATCGATATTCCGGATCTGCTGGCATAGTTCGTTCGTCCATCCATTGCACGGATCAAAAGATATTCATATAAGTCCAAAATAAGACTCTCGAAGCCATAAAAAACCACAATATTGCATAAATGATACCAAAATGCATCAAAAATTATGCCAATCACTCCCACATCCCAGAAACATCATAATGCAACTACGGGGATGGGTAAAATAGTTAAATCATACAAAATCATAAATTTCAAATTTTTCATCAAATTTTTAGGTCGTTACAGGGCAAGTACTGAATAGAAAACTAAACTTTTAGGCTAGGGAAATCCCTATTTATAGAGATATTCTCCCAGTTCAAGGAGGAAAGAAAAATACATGTCTGTTTCAGTTTGAACAAAGAGAAGGCAGTGACTTCTCCTTTTTCATAAAAAATAGAATTTTGAGTTCTAGTTTAACATGAGCACTGTATGGACCAAGGAATTAATTAAGAGTCTACCTATTATGAAAATAATTCAAAATATACATTTGAACTATTCTTACCATAATAAATTATAAATCATTCCACTAAAAATCGTAATTGTACTTCTCTATTTTTATTTTGAAATTCTCTATTAAACACTTATGTAATTCCCCATGTTAAGATTACAGATACTAATCGATAAATTAAATTAATAACGAATTTAATATAATGATTAATTTTTCATAGAGCATTGCTTAACTTATTTCATATGTCAGATTCATAAATCCACCGATCGAGTTTGCACATGAAAACTTTTAAGCTTCTCATAAAAGGCATATCATCATCATCTATATCGAGATATGAATTTCATCAACTAACTTATTATTTTTCAAATATATTATTATCATCCAAGCTATCAGGAATATTGATCCACCTCAGAATCTCACCTTTTAATAAATCAAAACGATAAATAATATATACAAATCATGATAGTTATATCAAGATTGGAAATATAAGTACATTTAATAGTTTAGAGAATATGTTTTTATCAGTCAGTCTAAAACAACTATCTCTACGCGGTTCTGTTCAATCCATACAAAATGCATTAGTACGAGAAGTTAGAACTATATCATTCTCATAATCAAGATAAATTACATTTAATCTATCATTCTAATGGTTTGTCCAAATTTTCAGCTATGATTGTGAACTATAACTTTAACTTGTAAGAACCAATGATTTATTTTTCTATGTATAAACTTAAACTCTATACACCAAATCATCCACTATGCAATTTGCTTAAACTTTATATACCAAATCATCTACTATATAAGTTGAGGACACAGACATGACAATGATCTATTTAATGTAATAATTTATTTAATAGAATAAATAAATAATTAATCATTCAATAAATAATACTATATCAAAATGCATGGTTTATAGTATATCCTAATAATCCCCTACTTAGACTCATAACCATACACCCACAACTCTAACACTCAATCTTTCTACATGTCTTTCAAAAGGCTTCTACGGAAAAGCTTTTGTAAAAAGGTCTTCCACGTTTTTTTGATGCAATCTTCAAAACCAATACATCTCCTTTTTGCACTATATCTCAAATCAGATGATATTTATGCTCGATGTGTTTTGTTATCTTATAGCTCCGTGGTTCCTTTTAATTTGCAACCATACCACTATTGTCATGATAAATTGTGAGTGACGCTTCTATCACACAGACAACTGCCAAGTCTTTGAGAAAGTTTTTGAGTCATACTGCCTCTTTATTTGAATTTGTTTTTGGAATCAGCAACACAAGTTTGCTTGATGATCCTCTAAACAATGACTACACATTCCAAAGCAAACACATTTTCAAAGGTTGACTTTCTAGAGTCCTTGTCAGGTTAAAAATCTGAGTCTGTGTACCCTATAGGCACCAACTCATTCGAATAGTAAACTAGAATATAATTCCTAGTTCTTTTTAGGTACTTAATTATATGCTTAAATACTATCCAGTATTCTCTTCTAGGGTTAGATTGAAATCTGCTAACCATGCCTATGACAAAACTAATATCTGATCTAGTATACAACATCACATACATGAGGCTTCCCACAACTACTGCATAAGGAATTTTCTTTATATTTTCTATCTCCTCATCTATCTTAGGACATTGATCCTTAAAAAGAGAAATTCTATGTCTAGAAGGATGAAATACATTCTTGAAATCATGCATGTTGAACCTGGTAAGAATTGTATTAATATAAAGAGCTTGAGACAAGCCTAACATTCTTTTCTTGTGATCATATAAAACCTTGAGCCCAAGGATGTGAGCAACTTCTCTCAAATCTTTCGTATCAAAATTACTGGATAACTATTCCTTAGCTGAATTCAACAAGTCAACATTATTTTCTACGAGCAAGATATCATCTACATACAGTACTAAAAACACCACTTTGTCCTCATTTCACTTTTTGTACACATAATACTCATCAAGACATTGCTCAAAATCAAAATTCTTAACCGTATTGTCAAAACAAATGTTCCATGCCCTAAAAGCTTGCTTTAATCAGTAAATGAATCTTTTAAGCTTGTACAACATGTGTTTTTTACCTTTTTCAGTGAAACCATCTAGATGGCGAATGAAAATGCTCTTATCAAGACTTCTATTGAGGAAAGCTTTTTTGACATTCATTCGTCAAAATCTCATAATCACCATAAGCAGAATGGATAAGTGAATTCTAATAGATTTAAGCATGACTACTGGCAAAAAAGTTTCCTCATAAATACCTTCTTTCTGAGTAAATTCTTTTGCAATAAGCCTAACTTTGTAAGTTTGCATTTTTTCACCTACTCCTTTCTTTTTCTTATATATCCACTTATTTTAATAGGTTTGACTTCATCTACAGGTGATTCTATAAGATCCCAGACTTGATTGAAGTACATGGACTCCATTTTCATAGTAATGGTTCATTTGTCTTCATCTTTATCTTGCAGTGCTTCATCATAATTCATGGACTCAATATTTAATTCTTCAGAAATCCTGTCAAAAGACTCTTTCAAGATTACATACCGAGATAATTTTCTTATCTCTCTCCTACCATGATGAGGTACTTCAGTTGTAAGGATAGATATAGAGACAACTACACTATTATGATCTTTTAGTTGAATCACATTATTTGCTGAATTATGAGTTTCTTTGTTATCCTCACCACCTTATGATTTTGGGACATCAATGACTTTTTTATCTAGTGCACCCTCACAACTTTGATGCAATGAATTTTCAAAAACTTGTACTTTTGAAACTGTATGTCTATTAACATCTCTCCCACTACTAAAATGCAATGATGCGTTAACTCTGAGATTTGGAGTTTCGATTTATTTTTCATTATCGTTAGTAGGTTGATTCGTTACCTCTTTACTTAGTTCCCATAAAATTAGTTTACTTCTGGTATTGTGATTTGTTATAAAAAAAATTCTAGAAACTTGGCGTTGATATTTACAATGACCTTCTTTTCTGTAGGATTGTAAAATAATCCATCTTTCGTTTCTTTAGGGTATCCAATAAAAATATATATTTTTGATTTAGGCTGGAGTTTCTTTTCCTTTCCTTTAAGCACATGTGCTGGACATCCCCAATTTCGAACATGTTTCAGACTAGGTTTATGCCCAGTCCATAGTTCTATGGGTGTTATAGTTACCGACTTAGAAAGAAATATGTTCAGAATATAGTTTGCAGTTTCTAATGCATAACCTCAAAACGAAGAATGCAAATAAGAGTAACTCATCATGGATCTAACCATTTCTAAAAGAGTTCTATTTCTTTATTATGCTACACCATTCTGTTATGAAGTTCTTGGCATAGACATTTAAGATGTAATTCCTTGTTCTAATAAGTAATTAGTGAAATCGTTAGAGAGGCATTCTTCACTATAATCAGATCGTAGGAAGTTGATACATTTTTCATGTTGTTTCTTCGTTTCTGTCTTAAATTCTCTAAAATTTTCAAAGCATTCAAACTTATAGCACAAAAAATAAATATATTCATATTTTGAGTAATCATCAATGAATGTCACAAAATACTCATAGCCACCAACGTTTATTAGGCCATACAAATTAGAATGAATTAACTCTATTTATCATTTGCTATATTTTTTTTTGAGGGAAAAAGTCTCTTAGTCATTTTCCCTTCTAAACATAATTCACATGTTGGTAATGCCTCCACTTTTAATGAACCTAGAGATCCATCCTAAATCAACCTCAAAATTCTATCTAGATTTATGTGATATAGACACAAATGCCATAAATAAGTATCACTAAATTTAGAAGAACATTTTCTTTTACTTGAAATGTTAACATTATTCAGCTTAATGGTTTGTTGTAGTTCGGGAAAGACATTAATAATAAAAATACCATCAATCAATATAACAATAGAGATAAAATATTTATTATAGCTAATAACACAACTGTTATCAGAAAATTAACATCATAGGTATATCTCAAAGCTTTAGAAATTGAAATCGAATTTCTTCTATCGGCAGGTGCATATAATGCGTCTTTTAAAATTGAAAATCTATTATTACCAAGCAAAATACTAACATTTTCTAATGCTAAAGATGGAGCTGTTGAACCATTAGCCTGAAAATAACTAACTTCACCTCTATTTAACTTGCGCATTTCTTGAAACCCCTACAAAGTAGTGCAGATGTGATCAATAGCTCCTGAATCTACACAACATGATGTGGTAGAAACAACGACTAACATGTTTAAAAGACAAAGTGAAAGTAAATCTAGCTTGTTTTTCTACTTGGTTAGGAAAACTTGGCAATGTATCTTTCAATGGAGTAACATCTTGCAATGAAAACACTTGCCGTTAGGATTTTTCATGCCACCAGTTAGAGCTACAACTTTCTTAGAATTGTGAGTCTTTTTATTCTTCTTTCCACCTTTAAGGTTACAAGTAGAACTTTTCTCAATAAAATTATGGCTCTCAGTTTTATTTTAACTATAAATAGTGCTAAACAAGGTAAAAGGAGACATATTGAATTTGAGATTGAAAAATATTACAATAGATCAACGACACAGTCATATAAATATTGAACAACTAAATTCAAACTCATCATATATATTTATATTCATGCATCTTAAATAGCCAGTCGATGGCATTAGAGAATTACTCATGCGATACATATATATTGTTAACATCTAATTTTTACCCTCCACGACTAAGTTTGTTTTTGAGTTTCTTTAATTTTTGAATAAAATTACAACATTTACTTTATTTGAATAAAAGCTTTTCAAAGTATTTATTTAGGTAAATTTGTCATTTTAGTAGCGATTATATATTATCGTATTCAATTATACGAAATTTTATAATTTTGTTACTTAAATATTTATTTTACAAAATATCAGATTTTAATCAAGGATTATCTTAAAAATAATTCAAATTATTAAAATCATGATTTAAATGTGATTTGTTCTTAAAATAATTTATTTGGACAAGTATTTATTGAATTTTTCTTAAATCGAAAGCTCGAAATTAAACAAGGTATTAATTCGTATCTAATTTCAATTTAATTTAGTCAACCTATTAAATTTGGCCATAATTGAAATCAAGTTCACACAATTGCAATGCAATTGATCAAACTTTAAACAGATGACTAAATTATAATTTGGGGTTATTGGAGTTATAATTTTAATAACCCCAATTCCATAACACCCTTAATCCACAACTTCAGCAGCCCATTTAACTCTTAGCTTATCTCTTCTTACCGACGCAACTACCCATTAACATTAGCTACAACAACATTTAAAATAGCCAAAAACTTAATGCCCTGGCCCACTCCAACCGACCCGCTCCGGCCCAAACACCCTTTACTAATTATACTAGCCATCAACGTAGAATACGCAGGATATCAACATCGAAAAACAATACCAGCCAACAACAGACGACTGGAACAACATTCAATTATAATCAACAATATCAACCATCGATCAACAATAACCAATCTGACCCATTTACGATACAATCTCCCCAACAATCGTGATCCATCTTTGAATCCAATCCTCAATGTTCAAGAAACACCCATCTGGTGTTTCAATCAGAATTCAAAGTACGGATGGTACAATTTTGTACCAAATCCAACTCACAATCTTATCCCTTTTTTAAAATTTGAATCCCCCATTTGAATTTCTAAAACTACCCTCGAAATAGTTGTTCCCACATTGATGGAATCCAAAAACTCAATTCCGAATTCCTTCTATGAAACCCCCCCAGTGAGTTGAAAAGAGGGGGCCTTGAAGGTTGGAAAAATGTTCAAGCAAAAGTCTATTTTCTCTAGTAAAAAGCTTTTATCGCAAAACATTGATGAAGTTTTTGAAAAAACTTTTCAGTGGTAGTCAATAGTTCGTTGGTAGCTAGTGGTCTCATTTTTCTTCCCAACATCAGGTTAGTCTTCGATTCTCTTTTATTTATACTTTCGCGATGTAATAGTGGTAGTCATAGTACGATTTTGATTATTGTGTTGTATGCTGGGGTTGATTGCTGCTAGATGGCTTTGATAACCTTATGTTTTGTTTACGATAGTTGTTGTTACATCTCATTCGAATCAATTTGTTGCTACCACTGCTTGATATCATTAATGACATGGTTTTTTTTCACTACAGTGTCCTAAGTCCATTGTCTTTTCCGTGAGTGGTTCTTTATTGTAATTTATTTTATGTTACGTGGTTTGAATGACTTGTAGATGCATTTTTATTCATACGTAATACTTTATTTATTCTTCAATTGCATTTCAGATAGTACGTATGTTGAGATGCTCGCTGTTAGAGGCTTTGAAAGCCATAGGTTGTGATGAATATTGATTGATTTTCAAATATTCTTATGACATATTGGGTGCGCCTTTTATCACATAAAGCTGGCTTTATTTTGTATTAACATAGCCTGTCAATTTATTCACTTACCTATAGCTGATCAGAATGAATAAATTAGCATAAAAATACTTTGAAAAATAATGTTTTATTTGGTATTCAGGGATATAGATGGATGAAGTAAGATCGAGAAATGTGTAGAACTTATTTATTCATTAATATGAGGTGTTGACTCTTTATGACTTTATTTTAACCTGTGGCCCGTCAAAATGTTGGTCAAATTTCTCACCATTTGCTTTAAGGTTTTGTTTTTCTTACAGTGAGTTATTTTGTAGGGGAACAACATAACAACGTTTTCATAATGATTGGAGATTAGTTGTGCATTTCCTGTTTTGCATTAACTCTATAATAACTGTTTTCTTTCTTTGGAATACCATATAAGTTGATCAACCTTGTTTTTTTATATTGTGATGAAAGCTTCTGTTTGAGATTTACCCCCACTTTGCCTAGATATTCTTTTGTTTATCCAAGTGATTAAGAATTGCTTCTTCTTTGTTTTTTCGTTAAATACCTAGGCATTTTCTCTGCCCCCTCTAGCTTTTTTGAAAGTTGGTTATTGATTCACTTAAAATTTTGATCTGTATTACTTTTTTCTCTCTGCTTAGAGATTCTACAGTTTTTAATTTAATTCATTGATTGTGCCACTCTGTACGTTATGTATGAACTAGGTCTTTTATTGTTAAATGGACTTCTTTGAACTTGCCCGGGTCAAGTACATAATATGGTTGTTGGTTGAACTATGTTTTGCTTTGTCATCTTAAATTTTTCTTCTAGTTTCCTTACTTAGCTCCTGCTTTGATCTACATGCTCGCTGTAGGCATAAAAGCCAGGTTTCCTTGGTATTAGCGACGAGAATAAACCAATGACGCCTTTGAAGGGTTAGCTATGGGCCATTACATGTCCCCTTTAAAATATCGATCATAATTTAGATGCATGAATTTTCATTAAACATCGTCTTAGTTGGAGTTTAAAAGATCGTCTTTTGTTTCTTTTCTTGAAATTAGCCTCTATTTTATCTGTTGCATGAATTAATGTTTATGTCATAGAAAGATATATTTTTCTTGTATTAAACTAGTTCTTGATACTTTCTTTCGCTTTGAAGTATATTATGTATGTCCAATTGGACTCTTTTTTTCTACATTATGCAATGGGCCATTGAGGCCCACTCTCTAGAAGATTTTGAAAATCGATCACGTGGCATATGTATACGAGAAGTCGGAAGGAGAAGAAATGGGTTAAAGTCCCACATTGGAAGCAGCTATGAGACTTAAAAGTCTCATTTGTTATTTTATTTATTTACTTATTATTGTCTTTATTTATTTTATTTATTTATTCATTAATTTTAGCCTCGAAGCCAAAGTTGTATTTTATACAGGTGGAGCGATACTCTAGCCAAAGGCTCGAAAACTAGATTAGGACAGGTGAAATGGGCCAAAAGCCCAATTAGACTAGGACAGGTTTCGTTGATTTGGGCCCAAGGGCCTAAATCTTTTACTTTCTCCTCCCTTTCCCTTTTATGTGTTTATTTGCTTGTTAGTTTTGTTTAGACTTAGTTAAAATCCCTACTAAGTCGCCTAAATCTATTTTACAAAAGTCTTTTTCAAAAAATCGATCACTTTTCAATAAATCAATCTTTTTTTGAAGTTAGTCTAATGATGTTTTCAAATTGTCCGGATAACCGCAAGTTAGCGGATGTTTTGGTGCTTTAAAAACCTTCCTAAAACGTTAATAAGAACCGCTTACTCAGAATCTTCGAGTTTAAACGATTTTTCTGTTTTGGATCGTTTAAAGTATCAAATAAAGGTTTCTTAATTCCTTTTCAAAATTAAGTGGAAACTCTTCGAAATTCAAGATTTTTGCAAAACAGAAATGGCGACTCTGATGGGGATATTTAACTAGGTTCTAACCAAATGTTTGATTTTGTCTTTTGATTAACTGTTTACGTGTTTATATGTTCGATTTCACGGTCTTTAATTATTATATCTCATAGCATAATCTTGTATTGATTTTTAAAATTATTTTGGGGTTTCATGGATGTCCTGGTCCCTGTTGTTCAATTCCAAATAAGGTGTTGAAAATACAATGGTTTATTATCACATGAGTCGTCGGATGGCTGTTCATATTTTCAAACCCAAGTCATCTGCTTGGGAACCTGATTCAAACCCACTCTAGACACCTAGGATAGAGCGAAATCAAAGCCCTATTTTAGGCATAAGACTAGGATGACCCAATACCCGAAGGGGGTATTGGGCCCATTAGAAAACTTGCCTTGCGTCTATTGACCCCCAGCCAATTACAGACGAATCATATTTATATGTTGAAGAAGTATATGATTATTAATTCAATCCATTATCCTTTGGGGGACGGGAGAAGTCTTGTTTTGCTTACTTTCGTGTAAGGATACCTTATTCATACACCAATTGAGGGAGGAATTGAAGCAAGCCAAGCAAGAAATTGATCAATTTAGACGGTTGCATCTAGAGAACAGTTATATAGAAATCGCTTGATTATTAACGAATGTCGCCAATAACGAGGAGTGGACAAAGCTAAGAGAGTGAAGGCTGATAGAAGAAGCATTTAGGAATTAGTATTTTCTATCCCCTGCGTGGGACATCATTCTTTTTATCATGTTATTTCCCTTTCCCTAAAGGTTGTATCCATTTTGTGCGACATTTATAAGCATTTATATCATTTATGTATATCTATGAAATTGGGGGATAATGGATTGGCTTTAAAAAGGCATATATTTTCTTCGAAATCCGTTAGGCCCAAACCCTTGACTCAAAAGGGCTCACCCTAGTTAGGTTATGTGCTATTATAATATTTATGTGATATAACTGCTTTATGTATTTATGTGTGTTTGTTAGAGCCGAAGACAAATTTATCCACTATGCTCCGGTGGATCAGTTTGTCTATGACACCAACAACTCTATATGGTTACTTCTTGTCAAGTATCTTGCATTACTTATCACATATAAAAACTAAGACATCTGCCTTTGAGTTATTTTACTTCACAGGTAATAAAAAAATACTCCGTGTTGAAATAAGTTGGCAGAACATCCTTACTTAACCCGGTCAAAAGCGCATAAAATCCTATCCTCTGACCATCATTCAAAAATGACTGGAAAAATTGAAAAAAATGTGTTGACCATCAGAGATAATGTAATAGCGGAACAGAGCGAGATGATTACTAAACTCGCGAGAAAATTGGAAATGCTTTAGGAGGAGATGAATCGTATTCAAGATTTGGCTAACCTGGTCATCACTGTCAATGCTCCCACTCTAGGAGGACATGGAACTCCACTCTAGATCCCTCCCCCTAATACGCCTATTCTTGGGGATCAGCCAAATAATATATCATTCGTCTTCGCTCCTCCATTTTTCCAAAATACCGATCGAGAAAATAACTCGGATGCTATCCATCTACAAAATCCATCGCTAAACACACAAAATCCATCTCCAAATCCACAAAATTCATTCTTAAATTCTTAGAACCCGCTTGCAAACCCACAAAACCCGCTTTCAAATCCATAAAATTTGATCCCAAATCTACAAAATCCATCCCCAAATCTACCAAATCCGCCAAATCTATCTCCGATTATACAAAATTCATTTCCGAATTCACAAAATCCTTCTCAGATCCTGCCAAACTACTCTCAAATTCCATAAAACTTTTACGATTTCCAAAATATCCTCCCCACCTACCAACCAACTTCCTTTCATCCTTAAAATAAAGCTATCCTTCCAAATCCTCGTCATGTCATCATATCCCCTGACATATACATTTTCTTTCTTAATCTCGAGATCGACCATTACGAAGATAAGGACAGAGTGGAGGACCAAGCATGAAATGAAGTTATTGGCTATAAATGAAAAGATTAGGAGGATCAAGGAATCTCATGGAATAGGGATGATCTATGTGTTCACCCTGGAGTAGATCTACCAGAAGGATACAAAGTCCCTAAATTTAAAGTGTTTGATGGTATTGGAAATCCAATGGCCCATCTGAGAAGGTATTGTGATCAAATGATGGGGGTAGGAAAAAATGAGGCATTATTGATGCGCCTGTTCAGTCAGAGTTTAAACCGCGAAGCCTTAGATTGGTTCACGTCTCAAAAACTAAAAAATGGTCTAGTTGGAGGGCATTGGCTAAAGGTTTCCTTTATGTGTTTGAATTTAACATTGAAATAGTCCCTAATCGATACTCACTAGACCGGATCAAATAGAAGAATGATGAGTGTTTTTGAGAGTATGCCTCTCGTTAGAGAAAAGAAGCTGCCAAAGTACAACCTTCTATGTCTGAGGAAGAGATGGTGTCTATGTTCTTTCGTGCTTAGGAGGGAGAATATTATACTAGGGTGATGTCTGCAGTAAGAGCAACTTTCGCAGATTTGGTAAAAATTGGGGAATCGCTAGAAGAAGGCATTCGAATGGAAAAAATTGCCAAAACCCCAACATTATCTAAATCTTCTACATTCTCAAAGAAAAAAAAAGAGGATGTGGCTGTGATCTCTACTAGTTCTGTTGATGAATTGAAGAAGAAATTCAAGCCTAGAAATATTCTCTCCTCACTACCATCACTAAGTTTTCAGCCTGTATTCTATGCCCAACCTCAATATCAAGCTCTACCTCCAAATATTTTACTCCAGTACCAAGTTTCACAGCCAAATTATCAGTCTCACGTTCAAGCTACTCTTCCAAACAACCAAATAAACGTCCAAGATCCTCCAAACTATCATCAAGTACCTCCTCCCACTAATTAAAATCAGTATAACCCCCTACGTATAAACCTCGAAAAGAAGCCTCCTAGGAAATTCACTCCATTGGCTAAAAGTCGTACCCAGCTCTTCGAAAGATTGATGAAAGCTGGTTATTTACAACTTATTCTATCAAAGCCTACCAGTCTCAATTATCAATTCTTTCATCATGATCAATTTTGTGCTTATCATTCAAGAGAGCCCGGGCATAATACTGAAGATTGCATCAATCTGAAACACAAGATCCAAGATATGATTGACCAAAAAATCATCACTCTTCAGGCGCCGACACCAAATATCACCAGTAATCCATTGCCTAATCATGAAGGATCCACTGTTAGTATGATTGAAATAACAGGAGAATGGGTATCTGGCAAGACTATTACTAATGTGGATCCACCAAATTCTAAAAAGACAAAGGGAGTGGAAAAGATAGAGAAAGTTGTGGCCACCTTGAGTAAGGATTTCAAAAGAGTTATTGCTAAACATAAGTTAGGATACTAGCCAAGAAAAAAAGATAAGATTGGAGATAAAATAAAGATGAGTCTGTCTAAACCATCGTTACTCAAGTATCAGTCTTTTCCTGCACATGAGATGTTAAAGGATAATCGTATTGGGGATAGGATAATAAATATATTTGAGGGATGCAATGATATACCAGAGGATTTCACGAAGTCTAACGGGGTGAGGAAGGTTGCACCAGGAGAGACTTTGCAAAATTGGAATTTCGCTCCGCTCATAGTCCGTCGCCCGTTGGAGTAGATGAAAGGGAAATTACTAATTGCTTTAAAAATTGGTGATGATCTGGAGGAGGCCCCGTGATCCACCCTTTTATGTCTCAAATTTTCATTTTGTGTTTTACAATTTTCAAAAAGGCATGGGCCCGCATTTGCGTGGGTCATGAGCCATAGTTTTTATTTATTTTCCAAAAGGTATTCCTTTATTTAATAATTAATATTGAAATATAATTTATTATCTTTTTATCATCTAACATGATTTATTTTGATAGCAATAATTCTAAAACCTGCCAATGTCATGTTATAAAAAGAGTTAGACAAACAAAGTGAAGAGAATGATGATGAATAGAAGAATATGATGAGGAGCAGTTAGTGAAACATATAAAGGAATTTGAAAACCGAAAGAAGCCCAACCTGGAGGAGCCCTAATCCTAAATGAGATAGATGGTAAAAAGTGGGCCAAACCAATTAATTCTGATGCGGTAAGGAGATTCTATGTTTAAAAGATGTTTTAGTTTTTATTTCCTTGGCTTATTTGTAATCGCCTTTATGATAGTATCTAATTTATAATGTGTAATTGGCTAGAATCCCTTATTTTTATGTACGAACTACATTTGACCTGAATTCCCAAGAAAGGGATACGTAGGCGGCCTATGTCGGCTTCGGTCAACCTTAGGATAATTTATCCCTTCTTTTTATGTATGAGCTACGTTTGACCTGAATTACTAAGAAAGGGATACGCAGGTACACTATGTCGGCTTCGGTCAACCCCTAAGGAAAATTTATCCTTTTCTTTTATGTACGTACTATGTTTGACCTGAATTCCCAAGAAAGGGATACCTAGGTGGCCTATGTCGGCTTTAGTCAACCCCTTAGGAAAATTTATCCTTTCATTTCATGTATGAACTACGTGATGACCTGAATTCCCCAAAAAAGGATATGTAGTCGACCTATGTCGGCTTCGGTCAACCCCTTAGGAAAATTTATCCTTTTCTTTCATGTATGAAGTATGTGATGACCTGAATTCCCCCCCAAAAAAAAATACGTAGGCGCCCCAATGGCTTGATCATATAACCTATGGAAATGAAAACTAGGGTAGAATTTTTGAAAAGGAATCTCGAAAATTCACAAGAGGAAGATCATCATCCAACAAAGAGAACAAAGACTAACAAAGGCTTCGATCCTCTCAAACAACTTTAAACTGGGGCAAAAATTTTGAGGAGGTCCTCAAAATTTTCACTGATGTATTGGAATATATTTCAAATCCCCTAGCACCAGAGGTCAAAGTCAAGCTTTGGAAATCACCAGCTACGATAAAGTCTAGATAGACTAAATTTTTGGCTATGATTAAACTACTGATAGAAAGCCTCAATGATGCTAAATCCATAACAATCCTCCGTCAAACATCTAACATAGTCAGAACCAAGATAAAAACGTTCGTCGGGCTTGCATATGACATGACTGGCAGAGATTTTCTAAAGCTTTTACAGAAGTTTCAAAACTATTTTCTAAAATTAAGACTAATTTCAAAATCTATGCAAATCTTCTCACTTAGTAATTGCCTAAGAATCTATTGGATGGAGAGTCAGGGTCGAAGTCCCAACATAATAGAGTACTCGAAAGATGGCGAGGAGTAAATCAAGGATCAAAGGAGGTCAACACGGAGTAGTTTCACTCAAAACTAATTATTTTCTGTGGATGCAGGGATAAGAGCAAGAAAAAGAGAATCTTTTTTCAGAAAATCCCCAAGAGGGTTGCGAGGTGCACCAAAGCATGTAATGCTCAAGAATGGTATTTTCGGGTAGCTCCAAAGATGGGTCTAATACCTATTTACTGAGGATCTCTTAAATTGTCTATCTCATTTCTTGAGACCATGAAGGACAAACAAAGGCGCATTATGTTGTTTATGAATATTGTTTTTAGATTTTTTCTAAAAAATAATCGCTAGCAAAAGAGACTTTGTGTCTACTAAATATTTACCTTGAGCGCAGGTACATTCAAGGGAGTTGGCACAATATTTACAATAATCAAAGGATCACTCAATAGGAGGAAGAGAAAAAAGTCATCCTCAAAATTCGCCTTAAGAGAAACAATGATATTTGAGTAATCCCGAAACAAGGGTTTGCCCCATTTACTTGCATCCAATGGATTTGCTATTTAATCATTTCTTCAAAAAAAGAAGATTGATAGAAGAATAAGCCATTCAAATTATGATGCTCAGTATTGGTCATTAAACTATCATAAAGATTGATTTTGGTCGCCAGAGAGAGCGATATTGTGTCTACTAATTGTCTACCTTGAGTATAGGTACATGTAGAAAGCAAGACGTAGACAAACGAATTTAGTCGAAACTATTTTTGAATCACTGGAAGAACCATTACATATCACTGCTAAGAGGGCTATTTCATATCATTGCCAAGAGGGGTATTCATGCTATTGCCAAGAGGGTCATGTCATATCATCTCCAAGAGGGCCATTTCATATCATCGCCAAGAGGGCCATTCATGTCATTGCTGAGAGGGTCATGTCATATCATCGCCGAGAGGGTCATTTCATATCATTACCAAGAGGGCCATTTCATATCATCACTGATAGGGCTATTTCATGCCATTGCCAAGAAGGCCATTCAATATTTGTTGACACACGAGACACAAATGCTGGTGTCGATGATATCATCAGCATTTAATATCTATTGACACACGAGACACAAATGCTAGCGTCGAGGATATCATCAGCATTTAATAACTATTGACATGTGAGACACAAATATTGGCATTAAGGATATCATCAATATTAAATATCTATTGACATGTGAGACACAAATACTGGCACGCCGAGGATACCATTAGCATTAAATATTTATTGACACGCAAGACACAAATGCTGGCGTCGAGGATATCATCAGCATTTAATATCTGTTAATAAGTGAGACACAAATACTGGTGTCGAGGATATCTCATCAGTTTATGAATCAGCATCTGAATGTATCAAGAGCACGTGATTTGAAGGTTTGCCTTTAAGTCGCCGTATGAAGACAAGTGGTATATGAAACTTCCTAGAAATTGACAATTTGAGGATCATTTATAAGTTATATTATTTGAAATAGGATAACATGCAAGATTACCTATGAGTTGGTAGCCCATAGGTCATTCGTAAGCCACCAATGATATCCTAACCAGATAATGTGTAAGGTTACCCAAAAATTGGTAGTCCGAAGGTATCCATAAGTCGCCACTAAATCCTTACCAGAGAATATGCGAGATTATCAAATTAATAAGTACAAGGGTTCTCTATAAGCCGTGTCATATCTAAGATCGATTATGTGCAGGATTACCGAAAGACTAGCAATTTGAGAGATATCTATAAGTCATATTATATCCAAGGTCGGATGATGTGCAGGAATACCTGAGAGCTAGTGATTAGAGGGATATCTGTAAGCCATATCTTATCCAAGGTCGGATAATATGCAGGATCACCTAGAAGCTGGCAATTCAAAGGATATCTTTAAGTTACCTCGTATCCAACACCAAATAATGTGCAAGATTATCCAAAGATTGTCAATTCAAGGAAAAGCTATAAGTCGTATCGATACCAAAGATGTGCAAGACCTACCCGGAAAGGTTATCATTCCACATAACAACTAGCATTATATGTGACAAAAAGGGTTGCCACATCAACACAAGATTACACGGTTGCTCAGACCGCTCTACATAAAGTATCAGCGGGGTTCAAAAGGGATACCCCACTGTGGAGACATATTCAACCAAAAAATGTCATAATTATACAACAACGAAGAGGGTCGTTGTATTTGTTGTTGCAAGTTATTCCTTTCCAAAAAGGTACATAAAAGGATGACTTTGCTTTTTAGGCGACAACTCACGTGGAGATATGGTAAAGACTATATACCTTTTTCGTGAATTATTTTTAGCACTAACACTCCTTGTTTGAAATATTGTCGAGAGAATCTGAGAGGATGAAAATATCAAACCAAAACCACAGGTGCGGACGACTCCAGATAGGATACAACACAATGTGGAACTGTTTCTTAGCAGCAAAATGGGACATAGTCTAAAGAGGGACGTCAAACTCTCTTAATGCAAGCTAAAGGATGATCACTACAACAATCCAACCACACCCCTATTAGAATGCATGTGTGTATTCTGGAATATTTTGGTTTCAGCTTTACCTTCAGATATTTCTAAACTCATACCAAGGGTATACTTCTCTTTCTTTCAAATTCAAGTCATAGGGCACCTAGAGTTTTGAAAATTATGTCCAGGTAAGTTCTTGCCTATGGATGTGAAGAGCTCCACGTTCATGTTTAAGAGGTTACAAGCCTCTTTTTTCATAATTGGAACAACGTGTCACTCATCTTGAGCTAAAGATCGTTTGAAATAAAAGACTATCTTTACTACCGATTGAGTAGAACTACAAGCAGTCTAATTTTCTGAGTCCCAGGGATATATAGGCTGGGCTCTATGTATAAAACTCGACTGCATTCCAACCTCCTCCCAAATCTCTTTATTCCCCAGCTTCTCGGTTTTATCAAAAACTCTAAAACTGAGATAGCTTCTGACTTTTCTTAAAAATCATGCTTAAAATCAAGCTTTATGAACTTCAAGTGGCCTAAATTCTCATGTAACCTGATATATGTAGGAAACCTAATACCGAGGTTCGGCCATAACTTCGAAACTCATACGAAAACCAACCTCTTTCAAAAATGAATTTATGGTCAGATAAAAAATAGGAATGTCAAACTCCCTTTGCCCAGGGTTACTTGCATCCACCCTACCCAAAGGGAGAGGGTAGTTGTTGACACCTAATTTTTGCCCTCGACGACTAAGTTTATTTTCGAGTTTCTTTAATTTTTGAATAAAATTACAACATTTACTTTATCTGAATAAAAGCTTTTTAAAGTATTTATTTAGGTAAATTTGTCATTGAAAGTAGCAATTATATATTATCGTATTCAAGTATACAAAATTTTATAATTTTGTTACTTAAATATTTATTTTACAAAATATCAGATTTTAATCAAGGCTTATCTTGAAAATAAATTTAAATTATTAAAATCTTGATTTAAATATGATTTGTTCTTAAATAATTTATTTGGAAAAGTATTTGTTGAATTTTTATTAAATCGAGTAGCTCGAAATTAAGCTAGGTATTAATTTGTATCGAATTTCAATTTAATTTAGTCAACCTATTAAATTTGGCCATA
>NC_061121.1:110719862-110724040 GCF_002878395.1 Capsicum annuum
AGATGGCTTTGATAACCTTATGTTTTGTTTACGATAGTTGTTGTTACGTCTCATTCGAATCAATTTGTTGCTACCACTGCTTGATATCATTAATGACATGGTTTTTTTTCACTACAGTGTCCTAAGTCCATTGTCTTTTTCGTGAGTGGTTCTTTATTGTAATTTATTTTATGTTACGTGGTTTGAATGACTTGTAGATGCATTTTTATTCATACGTAATACTTTATTTATTCTTCAATTGCATTTCAGATAGTACGTATGTTGAGATGCTCGCTGTTAGAGGCTTTGAAAGCCATAGGTTGTGATGAATATTGATTGATTTTCGAATATGCTTGTGACGTATTGGGTGCGCCTTTTATCACATAAAACTGGTTTTATTTTGTATTAACATAGCCTATCGATTTATTCACTTGCCTATAGCTGATCAGAATGAATAAATTAGCATAGAAATGCTTTGAAAAATAATGTTTTATTTGGTATTCGGGGATATGGATAGATGAAGTAGGATCGAGAAATGTGTAGAACTTATTTTGTCATTAATAGGATCTGTTGAATGTTTATTTCTTTATTTTAACCCGTGGCCCATCAAAATATTAGCCAACTTTCTCACCATTTGCTTTAAGGTTTCGTTTTTCTTATAGTGAGTTATTTTGCAGGGTAACAATATAACAATGTTTTCATAATGATTGGAGATTAGTTGTGCATTTCCTGTTTTGCATTACCTCCATAATAACTGTTTTCTTTCTTGGGAATACCATATAAGTTGATCAACCTTGTTTTGTTATATTGCGATGAAAGCTTCTGTTTGAGATTTACCCTTGCTTTGCCTAAATATTATTTTGTTTATCCAAGTGATTAAGAATTGCTTCTTCTCTGTTTTTTCGTTAAATACCTATGAATTTTCTCTGTCCCCTCTAGCTTCTTTGAAAGTTGGTTATTGATTCACTTAAAATTTTGATTTGTATTAATTTTGTCTCTCGGCGTAGAGATTCTACAGTTTTAAATTTAATTCATTGATTGTGCCACCCTGCATGTTGTGTATGAACTTGGTCTTTTATTGTTAAATGGACTTACTTGAACATGCCCGGGTCAAGTACATAATGTGGTTGTCGGTTGAATTATGTTTTGTTCTTTGTCATCTTAAATTTTTATTCTAGTTTCCTCACTTAGCTCTTGATTTGATTTACATGCTCGCTGTATGCATAGAAGCCAGTTTTCCTTGGTATTAGCGATGAAAATAGACCAATGATGCCTTAGAAGGGTTAGCTATGGGCCATTACATGTTCCCCTTAAAATATCGATCACAATTCAGCTGAATAAATCTTAATTAAGCATCGCCTTAGTTGGAGTTTAAAAGATTGTCTTTTGTTTCTTTTCTTAAAATTAGCCTTCATTTTCTCTGTTGCATGAATTAATGTTTATGTCATAGAAAGATATATTTTTCTTGTATTAAACTAGTTCTTGATACTTTCTTTTGCTTTGAAGTATATTATGTTTGTCTCGAATAGGTATTAATTTCTTCATCTTTTTCTTTGTATGAACTCGCTTAGGAGTTCAATTGAACTCTTTTTTCCTGCAATACGCAACGGGCCATTGAGGCCCACTCTCTAGAAGATTTTGAAAATCGATCACGATGGATACGAGAAGTAGGAAGGAGAAGAAATGAGTTAAAGTCCCACATTGAAAGCGGCTATGAGACTCAAAAGTGTCATTTGTTATTTTATTTGTTTACTTATTATTGTCTTTATTTATTTATTTATTTATTTATTTATTTTATTTATTTATTTATTCCTTTGGGCCTCGAAGCCAAAGTTGTATTTAATACAGGTGGAGCGATACTCGAGCCAAAGGCTCGAAAACTAGTTTAGGACAGGTGAAATGGGCCAAAAGCCCAATTAGACTAGGACAAGTTTCGTTGATTTGGGCACAAGGGCCTAAATCTTTTACTTTCTCTTCCCTTCCCCCTTTATGTGTTTATTTGCTTGTTAGTTTTGTTTAGACTTAGTTAAAATCCCTACTAAGTCACCTAAATCTATTTTATAAAAGTCTTTTTCAAAAAATCGATCACTTTTCAACAGATCAATCTTTTTTTGAAGTTAGTTAAAAGATGTTTTCAAACAGTTTGGATAACCACAAGTTAGCGGATATTTTAGGTTCTTTAAAAATCTTTCTAAAACGTTAATAAGAACCGCTTACTCAGAATCTTTGAGTTTAAACAATTTTTCTATTTTGGATCGTTTAAATTATTAAATAAAGGTTTCTTAGTTTTTTTTCAAAATAAAGTGGCGACTCTTCGAAAGTTAAAATTTTTGAACATATATAATGACAGATTATTCACTCCATATATTCTTATAGATCTAACTCAAATGGAGAGTATACTGTTAGTTTAAGTGAAAACCTAACTCTAGTTACATTGATCCAATCATTTATTACTTAGTTTTGGAGAGTTAATATTTTACTCGGTGTTGGATAGTTAATATAGATTATCAAATTAGTGATTAAATACGTAATGACTTATACTAAATTCATCTGATAGGGAGGAAGGTCTAAGCCTATACATAAACTTAATACTTCATTACTATTTAATCGTAGTAATCATGGAAATAACCTGTATCACCAAAATAATTTCTCTTCATTAATATCTGAGAGTTTAAGATGTTACATTTTCTCCTTTTGAGTGAACACTTTTAATATCTCTTCTCATGAATTAATTAAGTTTTTATAGTATCTAAGGGTGCAATTGCTTTCGGTAAAAGAAAATGCTCCACTAATACTAACCTAATTCAAGATAATTCCCACATGAAACATTGAAATATTTTAAATGAATCAAAAAGTAGATCACCTTGATAGACCCTATTTATTAATCATAATTCTCAATTCATGTATTCGAATTTATCTCACATGAATAGAACATTAATAAGTTTCAATAATTTCAAGCAAATAGACTACCATGACCGTAACAATTTATTAATTATTAAAACTTTTATCCATATAATGTTAAAGCCATATGAGAACTGATGAAAATAATGCTCACGTAGTAATTCAACCAAAATACAGTTTTACAAATTACTTAGCAGCAGTAACCAAAATCTTTTTTCCTTCTTGCTTTTACTAGCCAATAAAAGCAAAACCTTAAAACTAACAAGTAAAATGAGAAGAAAAACCGCTTAGCTGCTATAGAGAAACTATGGCCAACATTAATAGCCTAATTAAATATTTCATTATTGGTTTTTGGCCAAATGTTAAACAAGAAAGAACAACTTTTAGGTTACTAATTCTCAAAATCGAGAAACACATAGCAATTGCTTATTTCCTTTCTTTTTAAGGTACACAATAATTTATTAATATTATTTTCTTTTTGCAAAATCAGTATGTTCATGATTTCAACGCAGTAGCATAACTTTTGGGTTTTTCTCCATCGAAGTAGAAATACGACAAACAGAAAACCTCATTCAGCTTCAAATTATGGGACGTACACATAATTTCACATCTATATCAATAATCTATAATCTACATCTATAAGTTATAATCTATAATCTATATCTATAACCTAAAATACTCCCTCCGTCCCAAATTACCCGTCCCAATTTCCTAATTTGATTTTCCATTTTACTTGTCCTTTTCATTAATCAAGAAGAGACAATTTTTTTTCCATGTTTACCCTTTGCATTAATTACTTTTTCTTCAAATTAAAATGTAAACATCATTTAATAGGGGCACTATGGTAAACTAGCCATGTTATTAATTATTTTTTTCTTAATCAATGTGTTATTTCAATTTGGGACGGAGGGAGTATATTAAAAGTGTGAAGACCTTTATAAAAGTGATTTGAACTTTTTGCCCTTCATTAATAGACAAAACTGTCTTTTAACTATTTTTTAATTTATTATTTAATTATTTTTTATCAAATTAACTAGACTTTTTAAAATATATGAGACTCCTAAATTATATGGTAGGAAAATTAATTAATATTTTCGTTTCTACTAGACTTTATATAATATATGGGACTCCTAAAGTATATGTTTTTGTCAGCATAATAGAATTCAACATATGCGTTTATATCTATATCTATATCTATCTATCTATCCATCCATCCATCCATCCATCTATCTATCTATCTATCTATCTATCTATCTATTTATCTATCTATCTATCTATCTATCTATATATATATATAT
>NC_061121.1:110724140-110745494 GCF_002878395.1 Capsicum annuum
TATATATATATATACATATATATATATACATATATATATACACACATATATATATACATATATATATATATATATATGTATATATCTTCTTCTTTATTCATTCAAAATCATTCTTTAGGATCAAAATTTTTTGCTCAGACAAGAATTAATTAGATAAAAATCAAAGCTTAGTGATCATTATTATATTTTTTTTATTGTTTACAAGTCGTAGATGAATGTCGGTTGACTTTGAAGAATTCCTTGTGTAAAGATTAGACTTAATTGTATTGTTTTGATATCTTTATTATCTTATTGTTTTATTTTAATTTACAAATGCTATATGAATGTGGGTCGGCTTTGAAATTTTTTGTAGATAAAGGCTAGGTTTAATTGTATTATCGTAATATCTCTATTAGTTATTATTTTGTGATAGTTTACAGTTCGTAGATGAATCCTGATTGGCTTTGAGAATTTTTTGTGTGTTGGTCAGCCTTGAGTTTTTTTTAATGTAAAGGTAAGGTTTAGTTGTATTATTTTGATAGCTCTATTATCGTATTATTTTGTTATTGTTTATACACTCAAAAGATATTAAATTTAATTATTATATTCATCTTTATTATTCAAACAAATATCCTATTTAGTGTAATGTTTAATGTTTGAACTCATTAAAGTGAGGTACACGCACAAAGCGAGAACACCTAAACTAGTATATAAATATATAGATCGTCTAGGTTATCTATTGAGATGCAAGTCTGGCTCTTAATGTCAATTATTGGAAAACAGGCATAAGTAGCGAAAACAAATGTATGATCACTTACATGTAATATAGACAACCAACGTAAACACAGTTCTGGCAAAAGATGCTTAAAATTAACCAGGAATACCTCTTGAAGAGTGAATAGATATCCTGAAGTGAATCCGTCTTTGAATCTGCGGTCTTCTACAGTGATCTCAAATTTACAGCCGAACTCGCTCAATACTCGGGTGGGCAAGTGCTGTATAGAAAACTAAACTTTTAGGCTAAGGAATCCCTATTTATAGAAATATTCTCCTAGTCGAAGGAGGAAAGAAAAACACACGCATGTTTCTACTTGAACAAGAAAAAGACGGTGACTTCTACTTTTCTCATACAAAATAGAATTTCGAGTTCTAGTTTAATATGGGTACTGTAGGGACCACATAATTAATTACTGAGGCTCCTTAGTATGGAAATAATTCAAAATATCTATTTGAATTATTCTTACTATAATAAATTACAAATCACTCCACTAAAAATTTGTAATTACACTCCTTTATGTGTATTTCAACATTCCCCATTAAACACTTATGTAATTCCTCATGTTAAGATTACAGATACTAATCAATAACTTAAATTACTGATGAATTCAATATAATGATTAATTTCCTTTAGAGCAACGCTTAACTTATTTCATATGTCAAATTCATAAATCCACTGGCTGGGTTTACATATGAAAACTTATAAGCTTATCATAAAAGACATATCATCAATCTTTACACCAAGACATGGATTCCATCAACTAACTTATTATTTCATCGATATATATTCTTATCACCCAATCTACCAGGAATATTACCCATCTCAGAATCTCACCTTTTAATAAATCAAAATGATAAATAATATATACAAATCACAATAGTTTATCATGACCTGAATCAGAGCCTGGTCGTGATGGGTATCTGAAGTCCAATGAAGATCGGGGACCACCCCCTACACCCAACCAAACAGAACACAATACCCCTAACAACGGATAAATTTCGAACATATAACAAGATAGCATAAGATAAGCTTAAAGAATTTAATACATGTTTATAACCGGTAACCGACAAAAAGCGACCAACCAACATCACCCAAGTCCATAATAATCCACAAAGCCTTCTAAACAAAAACGAAATCAATAAAGTATTAGGATATTCCCCCGAAACTGATACTGACAAGGACAATGTTAATGATGATGTAAACACTCAATTCTATTCTAAGAATGGAAACTGATGAAATGTCCAAGTCTTCCCAAAATCCTCTATCATGATCTCGAAGGCCATCACCTTCTGGTGATTCACATCATCCTTGATCTGCATCAAGATAGGGTTCAAGACTCATTTATCTTTCTCCTCAGCACCAAGAGATGACTTTGCCACCTATGGCACAATCACACCACCATCCTCAGAGTCTAAGAGATGAACTCCAAGATTAGACAAACGGTGAATATCCTTCACCAGTTCTCGCTTCTCCACATTTACATAGGATAGGCTTCCCATGGACAACCTGCTAAGAGAATCAACAACTACGTTAGTTTTACCTAGATGATAATAAAGACTTATATCATAGTTCTTGAACAACTCAAGCCATCTTCTCTACGTGAGATTCAACTCCTTTTGGGTGAATACATACTGCAAACTCTTATGGTTCGAGAAGATGTCAACATGGACTCTATACAAATAGTGACGCCAAATCTTTAAGGCAAAGACCACAACCAACAACTCCAAATCATGAATCGGATAGTTTTTCTCATACACCTTCAGCTTCCTAGAAGCATAAACAACCACCTTGTCATTTTGCATCAACACATAAACCAATCCCACTCGGGACGCATCCCAATAAACAACAAAACCATTGGTACCTTCGAGCAGAGTCAAAACCAGAGACGAAGTTAACTTGTTCTTCAACTTTTCTAAACTACCCTCACAAGCATCCAACCACAAGAACTTTACCTTCTTCTGAGTCAACTTAGTCAATGGGGAAGAAATAGAAGAGAAGCTTTCCACAAACCTCCTAAAATAATTGGCTAAACCTACGAAGCTTAAAATATCGATTTGAGTCGTGGGTCTAGGCAATTTCTTAACCACCGTAATTTTTTATGGATCCACCGATCCCTTCAATAGAAACAACAAGACCCATATAAATCACAACATTAAACCAGAACTCGAACTTAGAGAATTTAGCATACAACTACTACTCCTTAAGGGTCTGCAGCACTGGGAAGAGATGATCGATGTGATTCGCCTCACTCTTAGAATACACCAAAATATCATTAATAAACACAATTATAAGCAAATCTAGGAGCTGATGGAATACCCAATTCATAAGACCCATAAATACTGCCGGGGCATTAGTGAAACCAAAGGACATCTATGAAAACTCAAAATGACCATACCAGGTCCAAAAAATAATCACAGTAATAGCTACCTCCCTAATCTTCAATTGATGGTAACCCGACTAAAGATCAATCTTGAAAAAGTACTTATCATCTTGAAGTTGATCAAAGAGGTTATCGATCCTAGGAAGTGGATACTTATTATTTATAGTCACCTTATTCAACTGGTGGTAATCTATACACATTCGAAGGGACCCATCCTTCTTAAGCACAAAAAGCATGGGAGCACCCCACGGAGACACACTATGGAAAATAAAACCCTTATCTAGAAGATCCTTCAATTACTCCTTGATTTCTTTCAACTCAGCCCGAGCCATTATATAAAGAGGGATAGAAATAGGATAAGTGTCCGAAAGAAGATCAATCCTAAAATTAATTTCCCTATTAGGAGAAATACCAGGAAGATCATTAGGGAACACCTCGGAAAATTCATAGACCACAGGGACAGACTGCAAAGAAGGACCTTCAGATCTATAATCCTTAGTATGCACTAGATGGTAGAGGCACCCCTTGAAAATCAATCTCCGAGATTTATGATACGAAATAAACCTTCCTTAGGCACTAGGGAACTACCTTCCCACTTGATCACATGCTCATTAGGAAAGTGGAAACTGACCCTTCGAGTCTGACAATCAAGAGATGCATAACACAAATGCAACCAACCTATCCCCAAAATCACATCAAAGTTTAACATGTCCAACTCTACCAGATTCACCAAGGTCTCCTTACCACTGTCAATATCACACAACCCCTATAAAGCTTTCTATCCACAATGAAGTCACCTACCAGGGTGGACACAGAGAAGCGATCCTGAATACACGTAGGATCAAAACCAAAAGGGATAGCCACATAATGGGTCACATAAGAGAAGGTAGACCCGGGATCAAGTAGATAATTTACATTACGAGAGAAAAGTTTGAGCGTACCAGTAACAAAATCAGGGATGCCTCAGAATCTTGGCGGATGGCAAGAGCGTACAGACGGTTCTAACCAGTACCGGAGCTAGAAACAAAAGTAGCACCCTTTAGTTCAGGAGCTTATGAAGTAGCAACATGGGTCTTATTTCCCCCAGAAGCAACCCTAGAAGGATAGTCCCGCTGCATATGACCAATTTGACCACATTTAAAGAACTTGTTCCTCCCCTTTTCATAAATACCACGATGCACCTGATCACAAAATCTATAAGGAGGATATAATAGAGCTAACTGAGATGCACTAGACTGAAGCTGGGCATCCTGTGCCTTGGGAACAACACTATTCTAAAAATAAGATTACCCAATGGCTTCGGATAAGGAGCATTAGCCATAAAGTAGGAACCAAAATTGCCCCACTTTTTCTTAGACTATTTTCCACAGTCTCTACCACTCTACTATTGACCTTTACCCTAATTCAAATAATAAAACTTCTTATTCTGCCTTTCACTCATCTTTGCTTGCTTCTTCTTTTCCTCTTTCACTTGTTGTATATAAACCACAAGTCTAGAGATATGCATATCCTTGTTCAACAAGGCGACCTTGATTTCTAGGATCAAATCATGGGACAACTCGAAAGAAAACTTCCTCATCTAGACCTCATGCTAGACACTAATTTCGGAGCATATCACAACAGTTAATGAAATTTCAAGGCATACTTCGTCACTGACATCTTATCTTACTTTAAATTCATAAATTCCTTAGCCTTTGCCTCCCTCAACTCATGAGAAAAGAAGCGATCAAGAAAAGTACTGGAGAATTTATCTCAGAAATCAGACTCAATATCATCACCCCTAGACTGGTCTTATTCCTCATACCACTGGTATGCTATATCTTTCAACTAATAAGCAACAAACTCCACCCCTCCATATCAGTAGCATGTATCATAAATTTTTTTTCATCTTATTAATGAAATTTTGAGGATCTTCCTCAACTTTGGAACCAGTGAAAGTCAAAGAGCTCAACCTCATAAATTGGTCAACTCTAGTGATCTCAGAAGATGGAGCAATAGAAGCAACACGCTCAGTTTGATACGCCACCAACTGGGTAAAAAATGGATCGATTAGCGAAACTCAACATTAGACACACCATCTTGAGCTGTCCGAAGAGGTCTAGGGGAATCAGTGGAACTCCACTAGGGCAATTAGAAGTAAAGACCCTAGACCGAGTCTGAAATCCTTGAGTAGGATGAGCTCTTTCTACATTATCCTCAGATGGGACAGAAGAGTTTCCACGAGCATCAAATCTTCTGGGACACATAATCTTAGAAAAGAACATACGAGAATTAGAGGTGATTTTAAGATCTTAGACTCTATAGCCCAAAATATAACAATAAGAAAGGGAAATATTCCTAAATTCCTCGTAGCCTCTCCCTTATAAGTGTGGAATGCTACACACTTATAAAAGTGACTCTACTTGACATGGCTTTATGGACACCCAATGACACCAAATCTAGGCTTTGATACCAACTTTGTCATGACCCAAACTAGGGCCGGGTCGTGACGAGTATCTGAAGTCCAATGAGGAATGGAGACCACCCCTACACCTAACCAAACAGAACATAATACCCCAACAGGAGATGAATTTTGAACATAGAACAAGATAGACTAAGGTAAGCTCAAAGAATTTAAGATATGTTTGTAACCAATAACCGACCAAAAATGACCAACCAACATCATCCAAGTTCACAATAATCCACAAAGACTTCTAATAAAACCAAAATCAATAAAGTGTTGGGACATTCCCCCGAACCAGACAATGAGAATGATAATGTAAATGATAATGTAAACTCTTAATTTTAATCTAAGAATGGAAACTGATGAAATGTCCAAGTCATCCAACAAATACAAGCTCACCACTTCTCACCAACGATTGATGAATTGAGCCAATCCACCTAACACTGTGCAAAAAAAGTAGAGATATCTCTGGTGCTTACATCGTATGGGGATATAATATTCGAAGACGGTTAGTAGGTTGAGCGCTAACATGTAAATCTAGGATAGGGGATAAAATAAAGCCAAGTCAAAACTAATTCAAAACCATGTGAACATCTTCATACATACATAAATAATATGCCAGGAAAGGAAATAAGGCTAAGCATGAACTTTAAAACTTTAGCCTGGATTGTGCAGTTCAACTGTCATAACATAATAAGGCACTTACGGGCTATATGAGTCCAATTTTTCCCTATCGATAAGGTCCCCAGTGCGTGTAGCTGCACGAACCAGAGAATGTACATATGCACCATGGGGGAATTAAGCCACCCGACATACCAAGGTGACTGAAGCACCCAAACATGTAATATAATATGAGGGACTCAAATTACCTTTTCATTTAGACCCTCGTATCAGCAATTGTGATTTTCAGTATTAGTCCTTGGGACCTCTACTTTCATGACTCAGCAACACAACCCTCATTAAATCCTAATTAAATCATTTATCACATATTCCAATTCATTGAACCATGATACATCTTTAGGCATACAATGTTGGTATTGTCATACCAACTATACTTGCAAGGTAACATCAATCTACCAACCAATTATTATCATTTAGGAAAATTCACAACCCCCTTGGTTCAATTACCCATTATCTTGGGAAATTACACAACCCCATAAGGTTTAATTCAAAATCATTATTCTTATTAGCCTTAAACATTATACAATAGTTGAAGAGTAGTTCGATGTGCATACTTTTCATATTCAAAGCCAATTTTACAATATGAGTTGAGGTCATTAGTACTTCAATGGTCAATATTCACAAATTGGGGAAAATCACAATCTCCTAGTTTATTCTCTATACCATTCATTTTACAAGTTCAAAACCATGAATAAAGCGTGAAAAATCATATGTAAACCATAGGAAAACATCATTTAAAAATAAACATTCAAACCCCACACCCATGTTCCAAAACCACCATAAAAACAATAAGAATAATACTTTAAGACACATGCTTTTAGCAAAGTAATAATGTAGGAAGAGTAACATTCCTGAAAGATTATCGATTATGGAAAAGAAAACTTGAATTGAACCCTAGATGCTCAACCTTTAAGAAACCCTAACTTGCTTTACTTGAAGGAATTTTGAGAGAGTAAAGAGGGTTTTTGATTTTTAAAGTGTTAAAATAATGCCCCAAAGGTGTCTTATGTACGTGGGGTCTAAGTTGGTAAAGAGGAAAATGTCCAAAGTGCCCTCAACTTAAAAGCTGAAAATTTATCGCCAGTGACTATGGGTCACACTGCGACTTGTAACGACAGGTACTCATCACCATGATTCGTAGTCAAGACAGTGTCATTAGGCACGCCTAATTTTAACTCACGACTTACATTAGATGACTTTTTAGAGGACACTACGACTCATTAGGTCCTAGTCATTACTAGGAGAACAACACTTGAAACATACACTAGTTTGACTACGGTCTTGACATTATGACTCGTTGGGAGTCACTCATACTCAGAATTGAAAACTTATCCACACACACCCGTAAAGCTATGATCTGAGTCCTCACAACTTGTTAAGACCCCCTATGACTCGTAAGGAGAGTTGTAATCAGGACAGTGAGGATAAAATTTTAAAAATTTTCAAGGACCAAAAATTTGGGGTATTGCATAGTTATATCAAGACTGAGAATATAAGTACATTAAATAGTTTAGAGCATTTATCTTTATAAATTAATCTAAAACAATTATCTCTACTCAGTCTTGTTCAATACATATAAAATGCACCAACACGTGAAGTTAGAACTCTACCATTCTTGTAATCAAGGTAACTTACATTTAATCTCGTGCTATAATCATTCTGATGGTTTGTCTAAGTAGCCGTTTGGCCATGAAATTTTTTTAATTTTTTTTGGAAAATTATTTCACTTTAGTGAAAAAAGTGAAAACTGAAGTGTTTGTCCATGAAAATTTCAAATACAATTCCGGAATTGTATTTGGAAAAGTGAAAACAAGTTATACTTGTTTTCACCTTTTTCACTCATACTTCTCTCACAAAATTTCAAAAACAACTTTAATTTATATTCATGGCCAAACACAACTCCATCTCTAACTTTAACTTCAACTCCAATTCCAACTCCAAAAAATTATAATTTTCATGGCCAAATGGGGCCTAAATTTCTATCTACGATTATGAACTATAACTTTAAGTTATAAGAACCGGTGATTTAATCTTCTGTGTATAAGCTTAAACTCTATACACCAAATCATCTACTATATAAACTGAGGACACATATAAAACATGATCTATTTAGTGTGATAATTTATTGAATTGAATAAATAAATAAATGAGTAATCATTCAATAAATAATACTATATCAAAATACATGATTTATAGCATATCCTAACAAGAACAAGGTAGATGTTTGAGATTTATAAACAAGTTGAGGTCATAAAAAAATGTTTAGTTGCTCCTAAATCTAATATCCAATTGTCTCGATCCAAAAACTCATGTCATGATGACACATACTATAACCCCTTAGTGAGTAAGTCAAACTCATAGTCTGGAATAAAAAGTAATGAGCTAATGAGAGAAAGAGAGAATAATACGATAACAACACTACATAAAATAACTAATAAAGGAAATAGGCTGAATATGCATACAAATAGGGAGGAAAAAGACCAAAATATACAAAAAGTTCCCCCAAGATTGGTATCTATAAGTACAAAAGTCATTATTGTATCAGGAGTAATAGATAGGTACAATATATACAAAAAGTCTCTGAAAGTACAAAATAAGACTAGTTTAGAATAGAAGAATATGGATCATCTTCAGTTATCAAAACTCATCCTACATCTCTGATAAACAGCTTTGTACGAGGAAAGACGTTAGCGATGATGACTCATACTAGGATTTGCATCAAGAAAAAAAATGCATAAGTATAGCATGAGTACCAAACTATGAGGTACTTAGAAGGCATTATAGGTCGACTGAACTCAAATAAAATAAAAGAACAATAAAGTATGAATATAAATAATGTAAAATAAAGAAAGGGTCAGAAGGAGAGTAACAGGTCATGGATTAGTAATAGACAGAGATATAAATAAATGGCTTAGAAAACATAAAAATAATACTTTTACTACAACTAACCGAACCTTCATAAGCCCAAAGGTACAAGCAACAATCAACAAAATCCAACCAGCCCGCATAAGCACAATGAATACAAATAATAAGTAATACTAAGTACAAGCCAAACTTGAAAATAAATAAGTGAAGGAGAATCCCACAAAATGAAATATGAAATAAGAGAAATGTCCAACTGTTCCATATACTCTTTCTTCTTTATATACCTTTCCCAAAATCAAACTAGACTTCCAGCATAAAATCTAGTAACATCAAGCCCTCAGAATTAAATGAAAGCTATAATAATAAGAATCAGTAATATCAAGTGCCTGAAATAAAAACAAAACTAAACTAATCTATATTTCCTTCAAAAACTTCAATGCCAGTAAGATGTTTCTCAAATACCATGTTTAATCCAAAAATAATGTTTCTATGTCAATTTACCAAAATGTGTGTAATGAATGACCCTTCAGGTCCTTTTTACGCATTTTTACACTATTTTACCATTTAGAGTTTTTTCATAGCTTTCCTAAGTCATATTACTTACTGGAGCTGACAATTTGATTATAAGGAAATTTATTTGATTTTTAGAGTCAATTTCTATGTTAAAGTTTTTGTTGTTGAGAACTAAGTATTAGGCTTAAACTTCAGGTTAAGGATCTCTTATTCTATTTTGATAGTTTCTTTAGATCTAAAACATTGATTTTTGGCTATAAGGACCTTTGCTTTTGGTGCTAAGATTTTCAGGCTCATTTTGGGCTATTGGGTGTATTTTTGTTAAAATGATCATTAGGTGTGAGACCCATATTTCATTGAAATGACCTTAGATAAAGATTTTGATGGCGTCATTAGGTCAAAATGTTGATTTGGTAGGGTATTATAGTTTTTTTTTTGTGTGTTTATAAGATTTTAAATGAATCCAGAGGGTCTTATTGGAGACTTAGCTAATGCCAAGTTTGTTGGTGCAAGCTTCAGCTGGTACATGCCAAAAATGGCCTTTCCATTCATGAGGCCCTTGGCCACATATGGGAAGTCCAAAGTAAATTACTATCGCAATTTTAATGACCTTTCCACATATATAAATGCCAAGTCCATTGGCTATTGTGGTCGCGGGCTCGTCTCCGTTATCGCGAAGGGTTATTGACGTTTAGTGTCGCATTTGTGGTCAAGGGACCCCTGATAGTATTTATTGCTATCAAACCAATTCTCTTTAATTTTTATAAGTACCAACTTCAATTAATTTTCCTAGAGAGCTGAGAGATTAAGAGGATCAATACGTGGGTGTTCGGGATGAATTGGAGAGTATTTAGGGAGGTTTTCTCAGCAAGGATTATCATAGGTTTCCTTTAAATTCTTATTTTACCCCCCGCAGTCTCAAAATCCCTAATGCTTTGCATAATTATTTGAGGGGGTAATTATTCTCGTATTTGCCTATTCTTGAGGGTAAATAATTGAGCCTTGAGGGACGTTTTGACGATTACAAAGAGTGATTCTGTAAACGAGCCCCACATGGACTTTTTAGCTCAATCTTGAATCTGAAGCATTTATATATAATATGGGTATCATTATTCTCGTATTATTGTGTAGATCATTATTTTGATAGTGTGGCTTTATGCAGAGACTTCTCAAAAGATAATATCTAATTTATTAACTTTCTCTAGAATTCATCGGCATCTAAGTAGGCTAGTATTACTTTTCTTATTGTTTGAGATTATGGTATTAGTTTAATATTTTTCAAGTTTTGGGTTTAAATTTATAACTTGGTTTTATGTTTAGAGAAAATTTAGAACATTCAGCCGATTAGAAAGTTGTTTTAGGTAGAATTGACCCATTCTTCCTTCTCTTGAGTTAAAGAGTTTATTTCAGACTTATTTAGACTTATTTAATACCTATTAATAGAAATTGGGAGTTTTAGTTTAAGGGTAGATGTTACCTTAGTATAAAATTTTGAGGTCTAGTAGCAGGCCCTACCAACCCTCTTTAAGGTCAAATATTTTAATTAGATCCTTATAGATCTAGAAGGCCTTCTTTTCTCATGTCAAAGATAATTGTTGACCCCTATGATGATTTATGTACATTTCCAATTCTTGACAAGTGTTGGTAACCCAATTTATTTCTAAGACCGATTTGAGTCCGACAATTGTATTTATGATATTAAATTTTTGGTTTGAGTTTGCCACATATGATACTAAAGACTGGTTCAAGTCTAGCGTTTTTGGTTCACTTATTATATTAAGGATTTGGTTTGAGTCTAATGTTTATGGTATGAAAGAATTTATATATAGCTTTAGTGGTCAGTAATTTTATAATTATTATTATCAATATTCTCTTTTGACTGCATCAATTAGGCTTATGGGGCTCGGTTGGGTTATTTCCTCTTGGTTATGCCTTCTAGGCTTATGTGGGCCTAGTTAGGCTATAGTCAGTTTGTATTATTTTTTACATTATCTACCTTATTTTTATTATTTGCCAGTCAGAGCATTATTTCAGGTTTGCCCTTTAATCCTTGACTTTAGTTTATATTCTCACATCTTATTATGATTTTATTATGACTTAGTTTAATCAATCGATGATGTATAATCAGTACCTATTATTTTGATACTCTTACTACACTTTTACATCTTTTTCTAATGCAAATTCGGGAACTAGCTGTCATTGCTGACGTTCTATCCAGAGCATACTTATAGTTCTAAGATAGGGTGAGCTTTCAGAGCCAGATCTAATTCTCTCTCCTTTTGCTATTTTGTATAGTCTTTACATTCCATACTATCGATATATTGATACTATTAGTAGTCTTATTCTTTTGAATAGGGGATTTTGTACAGACCTTACTAGGTTATGGGATACTTTTCTACAATTTTTCTTTGTCTTATCTATATATATGCCACCATACTTATATTTTATCGCCTACAATCTATTTGTTTGCTTAGTTTTGGTATTCAATATACCTTCCACCAACTATCCCATTACTTGTCAATTTAAGCTACAATTTGGCTTATCTATTGGTGGGTTAAAGTAGGTGTCATCATGACTTATGAAATTGGGTCATGATAAATTGGTATCCGAGGTTAGGTTCACTGATATTGTTTATACAATAGCAAGTGTCTGCTACAGTCCCATGGATCAGAATAAGGACATCTATTTCTTATCTTTGGGAGGTTATATGATTCGTAGAAGGACTTCTCTCTCTTTATTCACTTCGTGCGTCAAGTCTATGTTAGTTTTTAAAATTTATATTATTTCACTCTCTTGTAGATGGTTAGGACATAAGTTTCCATGACTAGAGAGGAGGACCCCTATTTTACGACTAGGGCTCCTGTTATAGGTTATGGACGTCTAAGGGTTGAGGTTAAGCGAGAGCTGCGGCCCCAACTAGGGGCCTACATAGGGAGTCTTCACCAGATCTAGTTATTGCTTCTGCACCAGAGGTTTCTCCACCCCAAAAATTGGTGAGCTATGTAGACTAGGCTTTAATGAGGTTTGTTTCTTCTTTATTGCACAAATATGCCTTGGTTTAGTTGTTGGGTTTGGTCCGTAGTGTACCACCTGATGGTGCTTAATTTGAAAATCATAATGGTATCGATGTAGGGGTGCAACCTGTAGCTGCAGCTCCCAAATTTAAGGTCTCTCTAGCATTAGTAGTTTCTTAGTCAGTATCCCCTAAGCTAGCTACATCTATTGAGGAGAAAAATATGTTGGAAAAATTTATAAGATTGACTCCACCTAGACATGGAGAGGCTCCGGGTGAGGATGCATTTGAGTTTTTGATTTCTTGTGAGGATAGGCTCTATAATTTACACCTAATTGAGATTTATGGGGTTGACTACACTATTTTTTAGTTGGACTTGGCAGCTAGACATTGGTGGTGAAGTTATCTTGATTTCAGGCTAATTGGATCTCCCCTTTTTATGTATGGACTCAATTATTCAAGATTTTCTTGGAGAAGTATATGCCTTACATCCTTCAAGAGAATATGGAACATCAGTTATCGAGATTGGAGTAGGGTTCTATGACCGTTATAGAGTATGATGCACAATTTCATGAGTTGGCCATACATGCTATACTATCTTATCGACCGAGTATGAGTGATTTTATTTCTTTATTAGAGGACTAATACTTTCTCTTTGTATGGCTTTTCAGAGTATGGTTATAGCTAATAGGACTTTTGTTGAGGTTTCTAATTATTTCCACACTATGAAAGAGATACATTGCTAGGGGTAGTAATAAGAGGCCACGTCACTAAGGTAATTTCACTAGATGCTAATGTGGATCACATTCCAGAGGAAGAGGTTCTTAGAGTAGGTACCTTATGTGCTGGTCTTATCAACATAAGTCACCCTAGTAGGCCCATTCATACTGCACTTCAGATTATAAATTGAGGTTAGTATGGTTATAGTGATTACAGTGGGTTAATGTAGAGTGTTTAATTGATTAGGGAAGTGCCACTCCTAGGTAGAGGTGGCATGTAGGGTTGTTGGGAGTGGTATCCAGGGTTATCAAAGATTTCCTCAGCCAGTTAATACAGGTGGTCAATCAGGCGTCTAGTCAGGTGGCAGGCATGGTTATTTATATGCTGTACCTAGTAGGCCGAAGGCATAGTTTTTTGATGCAGTTATTATTAGTATAATTTTAGTATGTCGTCAACTATCTATTTCTTGATTTCACTTGAGATCCACTAATTTATATGTGTGTACTTATTATGCACCATAGTTAGAGTTATATTAGAAGTCTTTATCTACGCCATTATGTGTATCTACTCCTGTGGTGATTCTTCAAAAGAGGATTCAATTTATAGATTGTGTTGTGATTGTTCGAGAGTTTAATTCTCAAGCTAAAATTACTATGTTAGATATGGTGGACTTTGATGTGATTCTGGGCATGGATTGGTTATCTTCCTATCAAGCTTCTTGGACTGTTTGTCAAGACTGTTACCTTAGCCATGCCTAAAATTCCCTTGGATATGTGTCGGGTTCTATTAGTTGTGCGCCAATAAGTATTATTTCTTATGTTCATTCTAGGATACTTATATCGAGGGATTGTGAGTCTTATTTTATGTATAATCGTAATGTTAGTGTGGAGAGGCTGTTGCTTTATTCTAATTCTATATTCTACGATTTTTCTAATGTTTTTCTTATTTTTCCTACTAATCTACCTGGCCTACTTCCAGAGTGTGATATTGAGTTTATCATTAATCCTTAGTCGGGTACCCAACCTATTTTATGACACCATATCTCATGGATCTTACCTTAGCTTAAGAAGCTGAATTCTCAACTTTAAGATCTTCTTGGTTGGGTTTTATTAGGTCGAGTGTATTGGCTTTGGGTGCTCCTATCTTATTCATGAAAAAAAGATGGTTCTATGTGTACGTGTATTAACTACATGTAGCTAAATAAGGTGACCGTGAATAATAGGTATCATATGCCTCATATTGATGACTTGTTTGACTAACTTCATGGAGCGATAATGTTCTTTAAGATTGATTTGAGATTCTATTACCATCATTTGAGTTTATGGCAGAGGATATTTCTAAGAAAGCCTTCAGGATTTTCTATGACCATTATGAGTTCCTGATGATGTCTTTTAGGTTGACTAACGCCTTAGCCGTGTACATGGATTTGATGAACCGAGTGTTCAAGACCTATTTGAACTCTTTCATAATCATCTTAATTAATGATATCCTTGTGTATTCAAGGAGTAGGGAGGAGCACAAGCAACATTTGAGGATTGTGCTCCAGACTTTGAGAGATCATAGGCTTTATGCCAATTTCTCAAAGTGTAGGTTTTGGATCCAGTCTATTGGATTCCTAGGAAATGTGGTGTGTAAGGATGGGATTATGGGGGATCGAACAAAGATTAAGGCTATTCGTGATTGGGACAGACATACATCTCCGATTGAGGTTTGTAGCTTTATTAGTTTAGCAGGTAACTACAGGTGGTTTATTGAAGGTTTTGCTACTATTATAGTGCTGATGACTAGGTTGACTAAAAAGGAGGTTCCTTTTCAGTGGTCCAAGGAGTGGAGTAGAGCTTTCTGAAGCTCAAAGGCTTTGTCATTTCAGCTCCTATTTTGACTCTTTCTTTTAAGGGCTAAATATTTACCATATCTTATAATACTTTTGGTGTTGGTTCAAGATGTGTTCTAATACAGTAAAGTTGAGTTATTTCTTATGCATAAGGGAAGCTGAAAGTCCATGAGCGCAACTACCATAGTCATGATTTGGAGTTGGCAGCGATAGTTGTTGTGCTTAAGATTGGAGGCATTATTTGTATGGCATTCATTGTTAGAATCTACATGGATTACCGTAGTCTTCATCACCTTATAACTCAGAGGGAGATTAATTTTAGACATTGCATATGGATGGAAGTTCTGAAGGACTATGACATCTCTATTCTATACCATTCGGGTAAGGCAAATATTATAGCAAATGATAGACGGTGAGTATCGATAGGTTGGCTTCTATTTCAGTCTCTAAGCGACCATTAGATTGGCATATCTAGTTCTTATCGAACTCAATGGTTTGACTTAATATTTCAAACTCTATGAGGATCCTTGAAATTTTTAAGGCTAGGTCTACCTTGTTCGAGCAAATTCAGAGTTTCCAGTTTAAAGACAGTAAACTCTATAGCATTCATGATCAGGTTCTAAGGGGTAAAATCAAGAGGATTACCTTATATAAGGGTATTTTTGAGACATGTTGGCTGTATTTATTCTTTAAGGGTTGGATAGTTGATTCATTCAATATTGCATGATGGTTATAACTCTAGATATTCTATTTACCTTGGTACAACTAAAATTATATAGAGATTTAAGGCAACATTACTGGTGGAGTGGTATTACGAGAGATATGGCTGATTTTGTAGCTTATTTCCTAAGTTATTATCAATTAAAGGTCAATCCTCAATGAATCAGTGGCCTGATTCAGATATTAGTCATTACCAAGTAGAAGTGGGAGTGGATCACTATGGACTTTGTTAGTAAGTTGCCTCGAACTTCCCGTGTTTTAATGGTTTTTGGGTCATTATAGATCAATTGACAAAATCAACACATTCCTTTTCAGATGTATTCTAGTGCCAAGAGGTTCTCTTGTATCTATGTTCATCAGATAGTTTGCCTTCATGGAGTACCCATATATATTATTTCAGTTAGAGGCTCAATGTTCACTTCTGGCTTTTGTGGGTCTTTTTAGGAAGAGTTGGGTACTTAGGTTGACCTTAGCACTATTTTTCTCTCTCAGACCAATGGGCAGTCATAGCAGACTATTTAGGTTCTTGAGGATATGCTTTGCACATATGTTATGGACTTTGGAGGTTAGTGGGAAGAGAACTTAGACTTGGCAGATTTTTGCTATATAATAGGTACCATTTGAGTATTGAGATGAAACCATCTGAGGCATTATATGGTAGGCATTATTGATCTTTGATGAGTTGGTTTGAGACCTCTGAGGTTAGGCCCCATAGTATGGACTTACTTTGCAAGTCATTGGATATGGTCCGAGTGATTTATAGGTTGAGGGTAGCTCAAAGTAGGAAGAAGGGTTATGCTGATCGTACACTTCATGCCTTGAGGTTTGGAGTTAGTGACTGGGTTTTCCTATGAGTATCACCCATGTAGGGCGTGATGAGGTTTGGAAGGAGGGGCAAGCTCCGCCCTAGGTATATTGGGACATTTGAGATACTTCAGAGAATTAGAGAGGTAGGTTACGAGTTAGACTTGCCGTTAGACTTTGTAGATGTTCACCCATATTTCCTTGTCTTTATGTTATGGAATTATATCCCAAATGAGTCTCATATGCTTCAGTTGGACTTGCTTCAGTTAGATGGGAGGTTGATCTATGTGGAGGATCCAGTTCTCATATTAGCTAGAGATGTTAGATGGTTATGCTCTAAAGAGATTCCAGTATTTAAGGTTCAGTGAAACATTGCCCAATAGAGGAGGCTACCTAGGATATCAAGAGTGAGATGCGGGGCAAGTATTTGTAACGCCCCGAAAATGGGTCCCGGAGCGTCACACGGTGCTTGAGGCTACGAGTAGCCCCAAGCTAATCCTTTGAGCCATTTTCATTCAGTTCAACACAAATCAACGGGGTTTCCATAAATAACCCTCAAATATCAACAGAGTAATCATCATCCAAGAGTAAAAGAATTTCAGAAAGATAACAAAATACAACTTATTAGTCAACTCCCAACATCTATGCTAGTCTGACAAGCCTCTAAGAAAATCAATAAAACCAGCGAGCCATTAAGACATGCCCCAACTGACTCACACTCAGTTATCGAATGTAAACAATTTCGTGAAACCAACATCAGACATCACATCTTCAGAACATGAGGACTCACCACAACAGAGGATGTAGAATAGCATGCCCGAAGAATCACCGTCGAACCGAGACCTGAGCACCTGAACCTACATTCCGAAAAAATGCAGCCCACATCCGAAGATGTGGGTCAGTACCATAGAAAGGAACCGAGTATATGGGGGTGTATGCAGTTTTATAAACATCATCATCACAAATATTTATAAGAAATATGCAGGATATTTGAAAGACTCACATAGCCCAAAAAAAATCATCATTATCATGAGAGGATGAAATAAGTATAATAACACATGTGAGACATCATATAATTTGTCAATCACTTTCAGTTCATCAAGAATATCAATTCTCATAATGTAAATATCATTTAAATCTTTCGAAAGAATAACTTTCACAATTCCACTTTCAAATCACTTCACCGTTCACCATAGACTCAAGGAAACACACACACAGTGGGAGATCCTATAACCGACATAAACCATGTGAGCTACATGGAGTCCAACGTACAACCCACGTTGGGGAGAGACGTCCTATCCTTGCCCTCAGAGTAGGACTATCGATATCAAATCCATACAAACTAGTGATCTCTATATAAATTAGCCTCAGGCTCACTCCTACGGGGACACGTAGTTCTAGGGAAGTAAGGTCGCTTTATACCTCCCACTCAGTGCTAAAGATTTCTCCTGGACTTAGATCAGATCATTTCAAAGACAATCCACAACAAAACAATTTCAGTAATATATAAATACACATCTGGAGCAATCATGCTTCCCATCTATCAAAATCAACCACGTTGTGGATTTCTTTCACACTCGAGTTCAAAATAACTCCATTAAGACCAAAAGGTCAAATTATTTAAAATATCTCAAATATTCAACATCAACGTGTTTATAACACACTTTCTAAAAAAAACACAATTTCCAATGGGGATTCATGACCCAAATATCAAAATCATGATAAATATCGTTCAAGATTCATGTTTTATATCACCACACATGTAAATTTATCTTTTAAAATTATAAACATCAAGATTTCATAATAATCATCATAATATATGAGTTCATGCTTCAAATTCATAAAAATCAATAAAAATCATGCCTTTTTAAAGAAAATTACTTTTGGGCACAAGAGCGAAAGAGTGTTCTTGTTGAAAAACCCCACATACCTTGAATGATGAACTTTAGATCGATACTCGTTTTTGAGATGTTAATCATGCCTTTGAATGATGGTTCTTGGAGTTCTTGAACTAGGAACTTGAATGTAGAATAAATTTGTAGAATTAATGGTGAACTTTGGAGGTTCTTAAAGTTGGATGTAGGAGCTTAGGATTTTTTTTTTGAGGGAATTTGATGAAATATAACATATAATGATTCTAATAGGCATTAATATAGGGTTTGGACGGATTTTGGATGAGGGGAAATGACCAAAACGCCCCTAAAAATGAAATAATTCTCGAATTTGTCCTTTGATGGACCGTTTTGATAGTCTAAAGTAGATCAACCATAACGTTTTACTCCGATATCCAAATTGGATGAAACCAATTTCATTAGAAAGAGGACTCTGATATATTTCCATTGATATATAGTATCTCACCAAGATCATTGTGTACGAGGAGTTATGATCATTTGAAATTGACCCAAAAATTCACTTTTGATAGGCTGAAGTAGATCGACCATGACTTTTTGCTCCGATAGACAAATTGGATGAAACCAATTTCATCGAAAAGAGGACTCGCAGATATTTGCATTGATATATAGTAGATCACCCAGATCATTATGTACAAGGAGTTATGATCATTTAAAGTTTGAGAAAAAATACGCAAGGCCTCAGTACTTTTTCCTGCACGTTTTACTGTTCACTACTATTCACGGTTCGATAGGAATGTTCATAACTCGTCGCTCGGTTGTCCGTTTTGGATGATCCACATATCGTTGGAAAGATTATTCGATACTCTACACAATGGTGGGTCATAATCTAAGACATTCCATATGAAAAATTTATAGTTCATTCTAGAAGATAGAACCCAACACGTTTACGCATAAAATTTCAACGAAAAATTTCTCGGGGTATTACATCATCCCCCCTTGGAAACATTCATCCTCGAATGACGCTAGACATGCCAAGATTAGATAGGGAATAGAGTATACAGCTGAAACCATTCGCTAGACTCATCACCACATCGTTTCTCACTCCGAATGCAACATAGAATGCATAATTTCAAGAAACTACAGCTGAACACATAATAAATGACAGCTGAACTGCTGCAACTTTTATCAAAAGTGCATGATTTAGGAAAGAACGGTACCTTCGGCTTGATCAGAGTTTGCAGAATATAGGTGCGGGTACTTGGATCGCATATCCACCTCAGCTTCCCAAGTTGCACCCTCAACAGGTTGGTTTTGCCACAACACCTTGACCAAGGGAACTTCTTTGTTCCTTAGTCTTCGGACACTGAAATCAAGAATCTCAACAGGAATCTCATCAAAAAGAAAGAATTTCTTGAATGTCAGCACTCACAGAGGAATCCATTACCACAGCATCGCTAATATGCTTTCTAAGCATGGAGATATGGAATATTGGATGAACAGAGGACAACTCGAAAGTGAACTCGACCTCATAAGCTACCTTACCAACACGGCTATGAATTTTGTAAGGACCAACATAACGGGGACTAAGCTTCCCCTTCTTTCCGAATCTCTTCACCCCCCTCATGGGTGAAATTTTCAGATACACTAGGTCACCAACTTCAAACTCATGGTCTCTCTTTCTAACATCCGCATATGACTTCTGACGACTCTGCACAGTTTTTAACCTTTCCCTAATCAACTTAACTTTTTCCATAGCCTCAAATACAGAATCAAGACCACTCACAGCCGCTTCACCCACCTCGAACCAACCTATGGGTGATATACACTTCCTCTCATATAAGGCTTCAAATGGAGCCATACCAATACTAGAGTGGAAACTGTTATTGTAAGCAAACTCTATCAATGTAAGTGATCATCCCAACTTCCCTTAAAGTCAAGTGCACAAGCTCTCAACATATCCTCTAAGTTCTGGATAGTCCACTCAGCTTGACCATCGGTCTACGGATGGAAAGCAGAACTCAAAAGCACTTGGGTACCAAGACCCTTCTGAAAAGCTTTCCAAAATTGCAAAGTGAACTGAGTACCCCTATCCGAAATTATAGACAAGGGAACTCCATGCAGTCTAACTAGCTCTCGGATATACAATCTAGCATAATCCTCAGCAGTATATGAAGTATGAACAGGCAAGAAATGAGCGGACTTAGTCAATTTATCAACCATAACCCAAATAGAATCATGATAGCGTCGGGAAAGAGATAAACCAATCACGAAGTCCATATTTATCTCTTCCCATTTCCAGGTGGGAATACTAAACTTTTGCATCATACCACCAGGTCTTTGGTGTTCAACCTTAACCTGTTGGCATGTTGCACACTTAGCTACAAACGCTGCTATACATTTCTTCATGCCACTCCACCAATAGATTTCCCGCAAGTCTCGGTACATCTTGGTGGCACCAGGATAAATAGAATATCGTGCCCCGTGCGCTCAGCCATAATCCTCTGTCTCAGATCATTAACATTCAAGATACACAATCTACCCTGCAATCTCAACACACCATCTCCCCCTTAGGAGAAAACCTCTACTTTTTGGTCCTTGACTGACTCCTTCAGTCTGACCAAACTAGCATCTAAGTATTGCCTTTCCTTCACTTCTGAAACCAAGGAGGATTCGGAACTATTCTGAACCCCTATACTACTTTCAGCAGAGTCAAATAACCTAAACCCCAATCTAGCCAAACGATGTACATCACGAGCCAACTCTTTCTTACC
>NC_061121.1:110748494-110752697 GCF_002878395.1 Capsicum annuum
CCCAATCTAGCCAAACGATGTACATCACGAGCCAACTCTTTCTTACCTTCTACCACATGCGAAACACTACCCATGGACACTCTACTTAGGGCATCCGTCATAACATTGGCCTTGCCCGGATGGTACAACACACTCATATCATAGTCCTTTAACAATTCTAACCATCGTCTCTGCCTAAGATTCAATTCTCTCTGGGTAAACACATACTGCAAACTCTTATGATCAGTGAAAACATCAATATGGACACCATACAAATAGTGTCTCCAGATTTTCAAAGCAAACACAACAACAACTAACTCAAGATCATAGGCAGGGTAATTTTTCTCATTGGGTTTCAACTGTCTAGAAGCATAAGCTATCACCTTAACCTTCTACATCCATACGCAACCCAACCTAACTCTCGAAGCATCATAGTACAACATAAAACCATCAACACCATCAGGCAAAGTCAAAACAGGGGTTGAAGTGAGTCGAGTCTTCAACTCCTGAAAACTCTTCTCACAAGATTCGGACAACAAGAACTTCACTTTCTTTTGGGTCAACCGAGTTATAGGAGACGCTATAGAGGAGAAACCCTCAACAAAACGGTGGTAATAGCCAGCTAAACCTAAGAAAATTTGGATATCGGTAGGAGAAATAGGTCTAGGCCAATTTCTAACAGCTTCGGTCTTTCGGGGATCATCTCTAATACCCTCAAAAGAAATGATATGTCCTAGAAAAACAACTGACCTTAGCCAAAAATCACACTTACTGAACTTTCCAAACAACTTGTGATCTCTATGGTTTTACAAGACAGTTCGGAGATAATCAGAATGTTCATCCTCACTACGGGAGTACACCAGTATATCATCGATGAACACTATGACAAACATATCTAGATATGGTCTGAACACTCGATTCATGAGGTTCATGAAAGCTGTTGAGGCATTAGTTAACCCAAAAGACATAACAAGAAACTCAAAATGTCCCTAACGAGTTCAGAAAGCAGTTTTTTGGATGTCACACTCCCTAACTTTGAGTTGATAATAGTCGGAACGATGGTCTATCTTTGAGAAATAACTTGCACCTTACAATTGGTTAAAAAAATCATCTATTCTCAGAAGGGGGTACTTATTTTTTACGATGACTTTATTCAGTTGGCGGTAATCAATGCACATACGCAAAGAGCCATCTTTCTTTCTCACAAAAAACACAGGAGCACCCCAAGGAGAAACACTGGGCCTTATGAAACCCTTATCTAGTAGATCTTTGAGTTGCTCTTTCAACTCCTTAAGTTTTGTAGGGGCCATACGTAAGGAGGAATAAAAATGGGCTGAGTATCGGGAAAAAGATCAATCCCGAACTCTATATCTCTATCAGGAGGTATCCCTGGGAGATCATCCAGAAAGACATCAGAAAACTCATTGATGACGTTAACAGACTGGAGAGTTAGAGTCTCAGACTTAGTGTCTTTGAATCTAGCCAAATGGTAAATACACCCCTTGGAAATAAGCTTTTTAGCTTTCAGGTAAGAGATAAAATGACTCTTGGGTGACACAGAATTCCCAGACCACTCAAACACGGATGCACCCAGAAACTGAAACTTGACCATTCGGGTCCGACAATCAATAGAGGCATAAGAAGAATACAGCCAGTCCATACCCAGAATCACATCAAATCTACCATGTCTAACTCAATCAGATCAACCAACAAGACTCTATGAAGAACGGTAACATGACACTTTTTATACACTTTCTGGGCAACAATCGAATCACCCACTGGGGTAGAATCTAGGATAGGCTCAGGAATAATCTCAAGACTCATTTCAAAATTCATAGCAATCAAAGGTGTAATATATGAGAAACTGGATCCAGGACCCAACAAAGCATACACATCAAACTAAAATATACGAAGCATACCAATAACAATATCGAGAGAGTCCTCCTATTCCTGGCGGGACTGTAAAGCATAGAATCTATTCTGGCGCTGTCCGCCAGTATTGCTAGAAGAGGTGCCCTGAGCTAGGGTTGGGCGAGTCACTGGAACTGGAGCACTAACAGTCTGAGTCTGGGTCTGAGAACGATAGTCACAACGCCCTTGTCCATCATGTGGACAATCTCTAACTCTGTGACCCATGTCACCACACCGAAAACAACCCCTCTTCTCACCCCAACACTCACCCAAATGAGTCCTACCACACTTAGAACATAGGGGATGATTTGGATTACTGCCAGTACTGTACTGGGACCTGGATGCATATGATCTGCTACCTTACTCCTGCCTACCTCTAGGCACGAAAGCACTAGCAGATGATGGTGATGGCATAGACGAACAATCCTGATACTGAGGGAGACTCCCTTCCTGCGATCTAGTCTGACCCTATCCGTGCTGCTCAGACCTAGCTCTCTTATTCCCTTATATTCTATCTCTCTCCTTAATCTTGTCTGCCTCAATCTGTTGGGCATGAGTCATTAGCCTAGAAAGATTCATCTCACTGTTTAGCATAGCAGACCTACACTCCTTAACCTAGACAGTCCAATCACAAACTTACTCATACTAGCCTGATTATCAACCACTAAGTTAGGATCATAATTGGCCAACCGATTAAACTTTAGACAGTACTCCCTAATAGTCATAGAGCCCTGTCGCAGGTTCATAAAATCTTCCACCTTCGCCTTCCTTATCTCCAAAGGGAAAAACTTATCCAGGAATACATCCTGGAACTCTTTCCAAGTCGTAGGGATATCTCCCTCACCTCTACCTTTCCTCTAAGCAACAACCCAATAATAAGTGAGGTCTTTCAACCTATACGCAACCAATTCCACACTATGTTCCTCAGATACATGCATCACCTAAGTAATCTTCTGCACCTCCTCTAAAATCAACCATGGATCCTCATCAGACTTGGACCCATAGAATTCTGGTGGATTTATCCGCATGAAGTCACGGATCCTGGCAGCAGTTGAATTACCTCCCTGCTGCTGTGGAGCCGGGGCTGGGTTGGCCTGAACATTTGCAGTAACAACTTGGGTCAGCTTCTGAAAGGCTGGCCAAAATTTTGTATGAGACACGTTTTTATCCAATGGGTCAGCTGGTTGAGGTTGCTGACCATCATTATTTCTTCTCGCTCGACGTAGAGGCATATTTTTGAAAGAGAAGAGCATGAATCAATAGCAAAGAGAGACACTTTAAGCACGATAGACTTCTAAAAGAAAGAATCACACTTTTTCCTAAAACATCTTGTATCCTCTTGCTCATAGATGTGGCGCGCTACCCACTGATGATCAAGACTCTACTAAACATTGCTTGTCAGACTCCCTAGGACACCATAAAACCTTAAGCTCTTATACCAAGTTTGTAATGCCCTGAAAAATGGGTCTCAGAGCATTACACGGTGCTTGAGGGTATGAGTAGCCCCAAGCTATCCCTTTGAGCCATTTTCATCCAGTTCAACACAAATCAACGGGGTTTCCATAAATAACCCTCAAATATCAATAGAGTAATCATCATCTAAGAATAAAAGAATTTCAGAAAGATAACAAAATATGACTTATTAGTCAACTCCCAACATCTATACTAGTCTGAAAGGCCTCTAAGAAAATCAATAAAACCAGCGAGCCATTGAAATATGCGCCAACGGACACATACTCAGTTATTAAATATAACTGATTTCGTGAAATCAGCATCAGACATCACGTCCTCGGAACATGAGAACTCACCACAAAAAAGGATGTAGAACAGCGTACCTAAAGAATCACTGTCAAACCTGGAACTAAGCACCTGAACCTACATTTTGAGAAAATACATCCCACATCCGAAGATGTGGGTTAGTACCATGGAAAGGAACCAAATGTATGGGGGTGTATGCAGTTGTATAAACATCATCATCATAAGTATTTATAATAAATATACAAGATATATGAAAGACTCACATAGCCTGAAGAAAATCATCATAATAATGAGAGGATGAAATAAGTACAATAACACATATGAGTCATCATATAATTTGTCAATCACTTTCAGTTCATCAAGAATATCAATTCTCATAATGTAAATATCATTTAAATCTTTCGAAAGAAAAACTTTCACAATTCCACTTTCAAATCACTTCACCGTTCAACATAGACACAAGGAAACACACACACACACCGGGAGATCCTATAACCGACATAAACCATGTGAGCTACATGGATTCCAACGTGGGTTGTACGTTGGAATCCATGT
>NC_061121.1:110752797-110790387 GCF_002878395.1 Capsicum annuum
ATAATTTGTCAATCACTTTCAGTTCATCAAGAATATCAATTCTCATAATGTAAATATCATTTAAATCTTTCGAAAGAAAAACTTTCACAATTCCACTTTCAAATCACTTCACCGTTCAACATAGACACAAGGAAACACACACACACACCGGGAGATCCTATAACCGACATAAACCATGTGAGCTACATGGATTCCAACGTACAACCCACGTTGGGGAGATCCTTCCTATTCTTTCCATTGGAGTAGGACTATTGATATCAAATCCATACAAATTAGTGATCACTATATAAATCAGCCCCAGGCTCACTCCTACGAGGGCACGTAGTTCTAGGGAAGTAAGGTCGCTTTATACCTTTCACTCGGTGCTAAAGATTTCTCCCGAACTTAACTTAGATAATTTCAAAGACAATCCACAACAAAATAATTTCAGTAATATATAAATACACATCAGGAGCCATTATGCTTCCCATCTATCAAAATCAATCACGTTGTGGATTTCTATCACACCCGAGTTCAAAATAACTCCATTAAGATGAAAAGGTCAAATCATTCAAAATATCTCAAATATTCAACATCAACATGCTTATAACATACACTTTCTCAAAAAAAATACAATTTCTAATGGGGATTCACGACCCAAATATCAAAATCATGATAAATATTATTCAAGATTCATGCTTTATATCACCACACATATAAATTCATCTTTCAAAATCATAAACATCAAGATTTCATAATAATTATCATAAGATATGGGTTCATGCTTCAAATTTATAAAAATCAAATAAAAATCATGCCTTTGTAAAGAAATTACTTTTGGGCACAAAAATGAAAGAGAGTTTTTGTTGAAAACCCCCAAATACCTTGAATGATGAACTTTAGATCGATACTCATTTTTGAGATGTTAATCATGCCTTTGAATGATGGTTCTTGGAGTTCTTGAACTAGGAACTTGGAATCTTGAATAAATTTGCAGAATTAATGGTGAACTTTGGAGGTTCTTAAAGTTGGATGTAGGAGCTTAGGGTTTTCTTTTTGAAGGAATTTGATGAAATATAACATATAATGCTTCTAATAGGCTTTAATATAGGGTTTGGATGGATTTTGGGTAAGGGGGAATGACCAAAACGCCCCTAAAAATCAAATAATTCTCGAATCTATCCTTTGGTGGATTATTTTGATAGTCTGAAGTAGATCAACCATAACGTTTTACTCCGCTATCCACATTGGATGAAACTAATTTCATTAGAAAGAGGACTCTCATATCTTTCCATTGATATATAGTATCTAACCCAGATCATTGTGTACGAGGAGTTATGATCGTTTGAAATTGACCTAAAAATTCACTTTTGATAGGCTGAAGTAGATTGACCATAACTTTTTGCTCTGATAGAAAAATTGGATGAAACCAATTTCATCGGAAAGAGGACTCGCAGAGATTTCCATTGATATATAGTAGATCACCCAGCTCATTATTTACAAGGAGTTATGATCGTTTAAAATTGGAGCAAAAATATGTCAGGGGTTATTACTTTTTCCTGCACGTTTTACTGTTCATACTATTCACGGTTTGATCAAAATGTTCATAACTCGTCGCTTGGGTGTCCATTTTGGATGATCCACATATCGTTAGAAATCTTATTAGATAATCTACGTAATGGTGGGTCATAATCTAAGACATTTTGCATGAAAAATATATAGTTCATTCTAGAAGATAGAACCCAACACGTTTATGCATAAAATTTTAATGAAAAATTTTCTAGGGTAGTACAGTATTCCCACTTGTTCAAGTCTTTAAGTACACCTTGATTCTTTATTTTTGTGGATAAAAATCCTTTTAATTGTGGATATTGTAATAACTCTATGGTCATTTTATGCATTTCCATAATATTTTGATGTTTAGAGCTTTCCCATAGCTATCTTAAATCATTTATGACTTGCTGGATTTGACAGTTCAATTATCGGGCAGTTCGTTTAATTTCTATAGCCAATTTCCTATTTTGAAATTTTCGTTGTTAAGAATTGGGTATCAGGCTTAAAATTAGGTTAACAACCTTGTATTCCAATTATGATTGTTCTGTTAGATCTGAAGCATTTATTTTAGGCTAGGAGAATTTTTGGTTTGGATCTAAAGACTTTTGAACTCATTTTGGGTTATTGGGTGAATTTTGATTAAAACGACCCTTGGGTGCAGGACCCATTTTTGTTGAAATAAACTGAAATAGAAATTTTAATTGTTCCATTGAGTCTAAAATGCTTAATTTGGTAGGGTAGAATAATTTGTTTGCGTTCACGAGATTCCAAACAAATTCTAAGGGTATGATCGGAGACCTGACAAATGCCAAGTTTGCTGGTGTAGGACAAAAATGTCCTTTGTGTTCGTGAGGTACTTGGCCACATTTGGGAAGGTCAAACTAAATGTCTATCTCGATTGCGATGACTTGACCGTGTTCATAAAGGCAAGTCTATTAGCTATTGTGATTACAGGCTATTTAGGTTGGGTGTTGCGTTCGCGATGAGGTCCCACAATTGTGATGAAGGGACTCCTAGCAGTATTTATTATTGTCAAACCGATTCTCCTTCATTTTTATAAGTTCCAACATCTACTAGATTCTCTAGAGTGCTAACAGAATGCGCGGATCTATATGTAAGTGTTCGAGGTGAGTTGGAGAGTTCATGGGGACGTTTTCTCATCAAAGATTATCTTAGGTTTCCTTTAATATCTTATTTAATTCTCCGCTATAATATTTAAATACCTAATGATTTGTAAGCTGATTGGGAGTAATTGCACTTGTATTTCACCTATTTTTTAGGGTAAATGATCCTTGAGCTTAGAGGGATGTTTTGACAATTTTAAAGTTGTGATTCCATAAGTGGGCCCTACATGAGACTTTTTGCTTGATTTTGGACCCGAAGCCTTTATTTTCAATATGGATATCATTATTTTTCTATTAATGTGTAGATCATTATATTTATAGTGTGGCATTGTGTGGAGGCTTCTCGGAAGGAAAAATCTCCAATTTAGTGAACTTTCTCATGCATTCGTCGGCATCCAGGTAGGCTAGGCTTATTTTCCTCATAGGTTAAGCTTTATTTTGGTATTAGTATAGTATTATGCTAGTTTTGGATAAGAATTTACGGCTGCATGTTTAGTGAAAATTTAGAATATTTAGCCTATTAGAGAGCCGTTTTAGGTAGAATTGACCCATTCCTCCTTCCCTTGAGTTGAAGTTTTGCCTTATGACTTATTTAGAGTTATTTAACACATAGTAACAAAAATTTAAATCCTTGATGTAGTTTTTGGGTAGACCATCTTTGTATGAACTTTCAAGGTCTAGTAGTGGGCTCTGCCAACCCTCTTTAAAGTCAAATATCTTCATTAGCTCCTTGCAGACCTAGGCGGTCTTCTATCATCATATCATATATAATCTTGGACCCCTAGGATGATTTATACACCTTTTTGATTCTTGAATAGACTTGGTAACCCGTATTTACTTTAAAGATCGATTCGAGTCCGGTAATTGCTATTGATTTTTGATATTAAATTCCTGGTTTGAGTCCAACGCCTATGATATTAAAGACCGGTTTGAGTTTGACATTTATGGTTTGCATATTATATGGAGGACTTGATTTGAGTTTGGTGTTTAAGGTATGAAAGGATTCACTGGCTTCAATGGTTAGTTACTTTATAATTATTGTTGTTGGTATTTCTTTTTTGATTGCATTCATCGGGCTTATGGTGGCTCGGTTAGGTTATTTCCTCCTGTTCGTGACTTCTAGGCTTATGGGGGCCCAGTTAGGATATAGTTAATTTGTATTCTTTGTGATATTATCTGCCTTGTTATTTATTATCTATCACCCAAACATTATTTAATATTTGCCCTTTTATCCCTGACTTTAGTTTATATTCTCGCATCTTATTATGTTTTTACTATGATTTAGCTCAGTTGTCCTGTGATGCCAATTAAACACCCATTTTTTTAGTACTCATACTATATTTCTGCGTTATTTTCTGATGCAGATCTTGGTACCCGCTATTGTCGTTGATGTTCTATCCAATGCATACTTAGAGTTGGAACATAGGGTGAGCTTTTGGAGCTGGAGCTGATTATCTCTCCGTTTTCTATTTTGGATAGTCTTCACATTCTAGTCTAATTATATATTGATACTATTAGTAGTCTTGTTCTTTTGATTAGGGTTCTTGAACCTACCTTATTAGATTGTGGGATAGTCTTTTTCTATTTCTCTCTCTCTTATCTCTATGTATGCTATCGTACTTATATTTTATCACCTATAATCTATTTGTATGCTTAATTTAGGTATTCAATATGTGTCACACCCCGGAATTTGGTCCTTGAAAAGTTCCTTGATTTTGAGCTCACCGCCTAGATTATGACTTTGGTGATGAGTCATGAATACTCCTCACGAGTCATAGGATATCGATCATATCCTGACCATTTGGTTACTTAAGATTTCCTTAAGTTTCTTTTGAGATCATGACTGGCACCAAACTAGTCATAAAGACTCTTTACAAGTCGTAGAGTATGAATCATCGGGTAGCCAGTGTAGGTGCCCAAACCTTCTGTGGTATTCACGACTATGACCATATGAGTCATATGGTCTAGTCACAAGTTGTAAGGTGTGACTTGTGAACTATCCAGTAAGGACTCCCTAAGTCACTAACTAGGCCATGAGTGTAATACCCCAAAGTTTCCTAACTAATTTTGTCTCAAGAATGTCAAGTATTAGTTTCTAAATTGAATGATGTTTATCCTATAGGGAATTTTCAAGATTTTCACTTTTTTTTCATATGGGAAATTCAATAAGCTTTCCATCGATATAAAATTTGCCTAAATCCGATGACCGGGTAAGTAGTTATGACTATTTCAAGTCCCTTTTGTAAAACAACGCCATTTGGTCAGTGGCGTGCCGCGCCACAAGATAAAATGGAAATTGTCATTTTTCCAGCGTCCTAACATGATTTCTCCACATCGTGCCAAACTTCCAGGTCGCAAATGAAGTGGTAGCACGATAGTTCTACATCACGCCATTTTCCTATTTCCCAATTGTCAAATTCCAGTGACACGACGCGATAGCACCGCGTTGCACCAGGGGTCCTGGTCGGGAAATTTTCACCAATTTAAAAGATACGTCCAGGGTTAAAAAGGGCCAATTTCTCACCCTTATTTAAGCCCTTTAACACGAGATTCAGCTATTTGGAACCCAAAATATACTAGTTTCTCTCAATTTTCTCTCAAGAAGAAGCTAGGGTTTCAATTGGGGATTCAATTTCAAGAAAGTCTCTCTGTCAATCCTTACTAAATCAAGAACTAAGGTATGCCATATGTTGATTTATGGGTCTCTTTCACCCATGAAGCTCAAGAATCTCTTTTCAAAATCAAAGATTTGTATATTTACGAATGTTCGTGATTTGATTGAATTAAAAAGTGATGTCCATATTGTTGTCAGGTTTCATTCTATGTTATAGACTATTAATTACAAGAATTGATTCTAGTATGTGAGGAATTACGTGGTATTCATGATAAACCCTTCAATTCACAAGTTGATTGATGTATCCTTGATTATTAGATGTGTTGATGATTGTATAACCATAGCATGCTCCCCCCATCTTTAATTAAATGCCTATGTGAAGGAAAAGTGCCATACTAGTATGATAATATGAAATCTCCATTCATGTACAAGTTATGTATATCAAGTGTTTGATGAAATGTCTTAGCCAATGGATTATGTATTATTGATGTTGATCTTGTACTCAAGAAAGTCATTCTTTGTCAGTTTTCTTCTATAGAGTCCTGGGGGTACTTGTACCCAAAAAATACAATTGTGTGCCTAGAGTCCTTGTCATGTTTTCATGATATCCTCACTCAAGCCATGATCCATAGAACTCAGTCAGTCATGTCACTCAGGAAAGCTCAGTAATACAGTAATCTCAGTACTATTCCATCAGTTAACGGAACTTAGTTAATTCAGTACAGTTTAGTTCAGTAATCCATGATCAGTGTCTATTCAGATGGGAGTGGGAATTAGCACCGAGCGAACCCAAGGATGGGAATACACACTGTTAGATGAGGGTGTGATTCTTAGAAGTCATCCCTGCATTCCAAAACTATGTAGCCAACATAGGTTGAGACATCAACACTGTTAGATGAGGGTTGATGAGGTGGATAAGTACTGTCAGATGAGGCCCCTACCATTCTCTTTTGGGGACACTTTCAGAGAAAGGTCACTCACAGCTTGTCCTTACCAGTAGCGCGGTATTTACACCCTTCTAATTAGGGTTACAGATTGGACCCTAACTCAGCTATACTGACGTATTAGGGGCATGTCAGTTAGATAACTACTTCCCACAGTTTCAGTTACAGAATTAGGACTGTCAGATATAGTTATTCAGTCTCAGTAATAGAACTCAGATAGTTCTACCAAATTCAGGACTGTCAGATACAGTCAACTCAGAATAGTATGAAACTTATCTAGTTTCATCAGATTTAGGACTGTCAGATATATTCACTCATGTCATCAGTTATATCAATCATCAGAATTCAGTTATCAGTCATGTTAGTTATCAGTAAATTCATGTTATCACAATCTCAAATATAGTTATGACGTATTCATGCATGTATTCTCATATTTATATTAGTCAGTTAGCCAGTATTGTTTATGCATATGAACCCCATGTATTCAGCCTACCTCCATGCATACCAGTATATTCAAAGTACTAACGCATTTGTACTATGGTGTCTTATACCATAGGTTCAGAAGCACGATCCCCAAAGCATCAATAGCATTCCAGTCTCAACAGTCAGAGTTAACAGTGAGTCCTCATCTTTCAAGGACATGATCATTTATTTATTATCTCATTAATTAATTTATAAGTTGGAGTTAGTTGGGGATATGTCCCATTAACTCCTTATCCAGACAGTTATGTTTTAGAGGTTTTTTCAGACTATAATAAGTTCAGATAGTATTTCAGTTTTGGGTATTCAATTACCCCACTCAAGTGTTATAGTTTATCAGTCATGTAGTTTTGAACCTTATGGCCTTTCAACCTTTATTTCCGCATTATATTTAGTATGTTATACAGTGTACAGGTGCAGATATCAGTAATGGATTAGCTTGTGGTCCTTTGGAATCATGAGCACTGTGTAGCATTCCGAGTACCAAATTTGGGGCATTACAGTAAGTCATGGTGGAGAGTCGTAAGGTGACCCTATGAGTCATAAGGTCACCCATAATGACTGGCGACAGTTCCCTGTAAATTTTAGTAGGGGCACTTTTGGGCATTTCCCTTTTTCCCCAATAGGGACCCATGACCTAAAATACCCTGAGGGACCCCATAACTTCTCATTACTCAAATAATTGCTTTTTTATTTTATCTCAAATTCACCATTCAAACACAAAGTTAGGATTTCAAGAGTTTAGTTTTTTAGGGCTCGAGGGTGGTTTTTTCTCCAAATTTCTTAGTGATTAAGGCATGTGTCTCTCTTCCTAAATTTGTAATTTAAATCATGACATGATTTGATTTGGCATTCACATGATTTTTTATGTGGGTTTTGAATGATGGGTTTAGGGTTTTGGATAATCATTATTTTAATGTTTTTCCCATGATTTTTGTGGATTAATTATTCTTTGATTTGATAAATTGAAACCCATTGGGGTGCATGAGCATGGTGATGGAAATGGAATTATGGATTCTCACAAATAATTGAATTTTTGGTATTAAAATTGATGAGAATCTCAACTCACTCGCATGATTCATTTTAGAATGTGGATAGTTATTTGGCTTTTCCTATTACTCTAAACTAATGCCTTGCATAAATGGCTAAAGTGGTTTTGGAAAGGTTCTGATGGCGATGGAATGGTTTTAACTTGGAAATTTAGAGTCCTATTGGATGAGGTTTAGAGTCCCACTTGGCTAGATGATTTGGTTTCGACTTGGACCTTTGTATTCCTATTGGCTAAGGGGTTAGAGTCTCACTTGGCTAAATGGTTTTATTTCTATGTAGAACGTTGGAGTCTTATTTGGCTAGTGGGTAAAAGTTCGAATTGGCAAATTATTTAATTTGGTATAATGACATCTACTTGCAAGCTATAGTCGGTATGATAATACCACTTGATATTGCCTAAATGAATGACTCCTTGAATTAATGAATATGTTGTGTGCCAACTCTTTTAATTGGGCTTAAAAGGGGTTGTGTAGTTTTCCATAAAAGTAGAGGTCCCGAGAGGGCTAATACTGGAAATTATATTTGCCGACGTGAGGTTCTAAATGATAAGGTGTTCAAATTACCCTTGTTATATGACCTGGAGGTTTGAGTCCCCTGTGCATGTAAGTTTATGATTATTCTTTGATTCATTCAGCTACACACTATAAGGCCTGACTAGGGTGAGTATTGGGGCCCATATAGCCCATGGGTACTATTATGATAGTTAATCTACATGACCTAGGATAATGTTTTACTTTCACGCTAAACCTTGTTCCTTATCCCAATATCTTATATATATGTATGTATACATGAATGTAAATATATATATACATTGAGTTTGAACTGGATTTTGGACTGTTATCCTTATCCTGAGTTAGATGCTAGCGCTCACCTCGCTAGCTATCTCCGAACATTGTATCCCAATGCGATACAGGGAACGGAGACACTTCTACTTTTCTTCCATAGTGATTGGATTTTTAGGTTGTCTATAGTCAACTTTGAAGTTGTGAGATTACATTTTACGGAAGTGTTATCATTTTGAAGTGTTGTTTCACTTATGTCTTAGACTATTTCTATTGGATTCTTTTGGCTATTGTAGGGGTATGTTCTGACTTAAATTGGTTTTGTCAGTTTAGAGGCTCTGTGAATTACTGTGGATTGGGATGTTGTTGAAACTCTTAAATTCCTTTATGAGTTGCCTATTTTGTTACATGTTTAGAACTTAGCTTATCTTATTATATGTTCAAAATTTATACATTGCTAGATGTATTATGTTCTGTTTGGTTAGGCAAAGGGGGTGGTTTTTGATCCATAGCAGACTTTAGATACCCATCATAGCTAAGCCTGATTTAGGTTATGACAAATTGGTGTCAGAGCCTAGGTTCAAGGTCAATTAGTGTCTACAAAGTCTTGTCAAGTAGAGTCTCTTTTATAGGTGTGTAGAGTGCTACGCTTATAAGGTAGAGTTTACAAGGCATTTAGGAATGTTTTCCTTTCTTATGATCTATTTTTGGGCTATAGAGTCTAAGGTCTTGAAAACTTCTTTAATTTTATTTTTGCGCATTTCAGATCATGCTTCCCCAAAGATTTGATGCTTGTGGAACCTTTTATGTCTACCTAAGGATGATGGGGATGTTACTCATCCTACTTATAAAGTACAGACCCAATCTAGGAGCCTAGCTCCTGATTGTACTGCCCCACATGCAGTTCTATCAATCCCTACCAGTCTTTCTTAGTCTTCTTGGGCTGATGATGATCATGCATCACTTCCCCAAGGAGATATTTCTAATGCTGAGTTTGGTCGGTCTATTTATCTGCTGACTCAGTTGGTAAGTTCTCAATCTCGTCAGCCTGATTATGTTGGTTCTGTTGCTCTATCTTTTGAGGTCACTAAGGTTGGTAAATTCATGAGGCTTAATCCCTAGAACTTTACTGGATATAAGGTTGAGAACGATTCTCAAGGCTTTGTTAATAAGATGGATAGATATTCAGGGTGATACATGCTTTGACTCTAAAGGTGTGGAGTTCGTCGTATATCAATTAAAGGATGTGGCATATCAGTGGTATGAAGAGTGGGAATAGCTAAGAGAAGATGATGCTGAGCCATCTATAAAGGATGACTTCTCTGGTGCTTTCCCTGATCACTTCTTTCCTTAGAAGTTGAAGAAGATGAGGGATGAAGAGTTTATGAATCTGAAATAGGGCAAGATAAGTGTGAAGGAGTATGCCCTAAAATTTTATCTGTTGTCTCGTTATGCTCTTGAGATAGTGTCTAGTATGAGAGATAGGATGGAGAATATTGCTTTAGGCTTATCTCGAGACTTGGTGTTAGAGTTCAAGGCTCCAATAATAAATAATGACATGGATATCTCTAGGCTGGTGGTGTACATGGAATAAATGGAGGATGAGAAGAAGCAGGAAGCTGAACTAAGGGATAGACAGAGTAAGAAATTTAGGTATTCTGAGTAGGGTGGAGGCCAGTAGAATAGTAGTAGAGATGACAGATAATGGTGTAAGAAAAAGTAGGGAAATTCTGATTCTTATTCTACGGCTAGTGCTCCATATCCAAAGTTACCTAGTGATCGTCGCTTTCAGACTGACAGTGGGTTTAAGGCACAAGGTGCCCAATCTTAGGCCAGTGAAGCTCAGTCAGCTCCATTATATCCTCATTGCAGATTTTATGGGCAGCTGTATTATGGAGTATGTAATGAGAGAAGAAATCAGTGTTTTGGGTGTGGTCAACTTGGTCACATACAATGGGAATATCCTTCAGCTAGGGTTGCTACGGGATCAAATAAGGTCCCAATTGCTACTTTCTTAGCTCCTGCGCCAAAGGATGCTACATCTAGCTCTAGCACTGGTCAAAACTATTTTTATTCTTTTGCCACCCAATAGAAATCCAAGGCATATCATGATCTCGTCACTGGTATGCTGTAACTCTTTTTCCATCATATGTATTGCTTGCTTGATTCGAGGTTTGCTCTTTCTTATGTGACCCCTTATGTGTCTATTCATTTTGGTTTTGATCCCAAGTGTATTTCTGACCCCTTTTTTATGTCTATCCTAGTGGGTGACTCTATTATGGAAAGAAAAGTCTATAGGGTTTATGTGGTATTTATCTGTGGTAGGGATACATCGGTGGATCCGATAGAGGTAGATATATTAGACTTTGATGTTATTCTAGAGATGGATTGGCTCTATTAGTGCTATGCATCTCTTAACTGTAGGACCCAAAGGGTTAATTTCCAATTCTCGAATGAACTAGTGATTGGGTGGGAAGATAGTTCCCTAGTACCTAAGGAAAGGTTTAATTCATATCTTAGAGTCCGAAAATTAATTTCCAAGGGGTGTCTATTTCATCTAGTTTGGGTTAAGGATTTAAATTTTGGGGCCCTTCTTTGCAATCTGTCCCTGTAGTCAATGAGTTTCCCAAAATATTTCTTGATGATCTTCCTAGTATTCCTCCCAATAGGGAAATAGACTTTGGGATTAACCTCTTTTTGAATACCCATCCTATCTCTATCCCTTCCTATAGAATGGCTACGACTGAGATGAAAGAACTTAAGGAGTATTTAAAAGATCTTCTTGACAATGGTTTCATCCATCCTAATGTCCTCTATGGGGTGCTCCTATGAGTTTTGTGCATAAGAAAAATGGTTTCCTTCGAATATGTATAGACTATCGATAGTTGAATAAGGTGACAGTGAAGAGTAAGTATCCTCTTCCTAAAGTTAATGACTTATTTTACCAGCTTTAGGATGCTAAGTACTTTTCTAAGATTGATCTTCAGTCGGGGTATCATCATTGGAAATTAGGGATATGGATGTCTTTAAGACTACTTTCTGTACCCGGTATGGCAACTATAAGTTCTTGGTCATGTCTTTTGGATTGTCTAATGCCCTAGCCGCATTTATGGATTTTATGAATCGAGTATTCTATCAATTTTTGACTTATTTGTCATTGTATTTATTGATGACATATTGGTATACTCTAAGAGTGAAGAGGATCATGTCAATCACCTCCGTATAGTGTTACAGATTCTTAAGGATCAATACTTGTATGCTAAGTTCTCGAAGTGTGAGTTCTGTTTGATGCTGTTACTTTTCTGGGTTATGTTATTTCTAGTGAGAGGGTCATGGTAGATTAACAGAAAGTTGAGGCGGTTAAGAAGTGGACTAGACCCACGACTCTAATCAATATCCAGAGATTCTTGGGTTTAGCTGGCTATTATATGAGGTTTGTGGAGAGTTTCTTTTCAATTACTGCCCCATTGACTAAGTTGACCCAAAAAAAGGTGAAATTTCTGTGGTCCGATAGTTGTGAGGGTAGTTCTGAGAAGTTGAAGGATAAGTTGACTCTAGTTATGGTTTTGACCCTACTCGAGGGTACGGATGATTTCATCATTTATTGTGATGGATCCCGTGTAGGACTGGGTTGTATTTTGATACAGCATGGTAGGGTTATAAACTATGCTTCTAGGCAGCTTAACATTCATGAGAAGAACTATCTGTCTCATGATTTAGAATTGTTGGATGTAGTTTTTGTTTTGAAGATTTGACGTCATTACTTGTATGGATATCATGTCAACATATATTCAGACCATCGGAGTTTATAATATGTGTTAACCCAGAAAGAGTTGAATCTCAGGCAATGGAGATGTCTTGATTTACTTAAGGATTACGATATGAGTTTTTATTATCACCCAGGTAAAGCTAACGTGGTTGCTGATGCTCTAGTAGGTTGTCTATGGGTATCTTGTTGCATTTGGAGGAGAAAAGGCGAGGGTTGGTGAAGGATATTCACCATTTGGCTAATATTGGAGTTCGTCTTTTGGACTTTGAGGATGGAGGTGTGATTGTTCAAGAGATGGTGAAGTCATCTCTTGGTGCTGAGGTGAAGGAGAAATAGGTTTTAGATCCTATTTTCTTGCAAATCAAGGATGATGTGGGTCACTAGAAAGTGATGGTTTTTGATATTGGTGGTGATGGTATCTTGAGGTACCAAGGAACATTTTATGTTCTCGATGTTGATACACTGCAAGAGAGGATCTCGACTAAGGCTCATGTCGAGGTACACATTTTATCCTGGTTCAACAAAGATGTACCATAATTTGAAAGAAATCTATTGGTGGAATAATATGAAGAGAGATGTGGTCAATTTTGTGGCCAAGTGTATGATTTACTAGCAAGTGAAGGTGGAGCACTTGAGGCCTGATATTTTGTAAAAATTTGATGAAATATGTGAAATTTGTGATTTTGTATGATTTGACTAATTTACCCCTCCCCGTAGTTGCATTATGGTATTTATGGGGTGTGGGAGTGATTGACATGATTGCTAATGCATTTTGGTATCATTTATGCGATATTGTGATTTTTGATGACTTCGTGAGCCTTATTTTGGACTTATGTGGATATCTTTTGATCCATGCGATTGATAACCAAACGAGCTACGCCAGCAACAATGGAATATCAATTTTAGGCTAGTTAGACCTTTGGTTTGGGTCTCGGTGCACCCGAGATCATTTCGACCTATTAATCGGAAATTTGAAAAATTAAAAATATGAGTGTGGGACCCACATTTGATTGAAATGACCTCGTATGGGAAATACGACTTTGCCAGTAGATTCAAAATGCCAATTCTAGGGTGTTAACATGTTTGGTATAATTTTACGGCTTTTAAATCTCATTTCGACCCTTGATTTGGAAAATTATAATTTCGGGTTTCGGGGGTCAACTTTATGAAAATAATTTTTTTTTCAAAAATTGGACTTCTCCAACGCTCCCGAAACGTCGAATTTAGTATGTTTTCATAGTTCATTTGGGTATATTGGACTCCAAACGAGTCCTGGATACCCCGTCGGAGATTGAATATCTTTTTTATAAAAAAAGAGAAAAAAACTGCAACTTTTCTTTATTTTGCTGGTGCAGATTTTTCTGCACCATTAAATCATTTTTGGGTCTATTTTCCCCTTTTTCATCTTGCCTCTTGAGAGTTAAACCCTAAAATAGTGTGGGAACTTAAAAGTAAAGTTTGTGGGAGCTTGGCAAGCTAGATTAACATCTTTTTATTGGTTTTATTACGGATTTAAGGTAAGAATTCACCATTTTCTTAGTAATTTCTTGATTCATTTTCAACACCCCCCAAATCTTAGGGCTTGGTTTTAAACCTCAATTTTACTTTTTTTCACTTGAATAATATTTTTATCTTATAATTTCTAGTTTTTCATCAATTAAACCTTCAAAACAACTACAATTCTTGTTTTAACTCGGATTTAAAGATTTTACGTATTTGTTTGAGCCAAACTATGAAAAAGTTTGCATTAGAGTCAAAATGTGAAAAGATTAGAAAAAATTTACTATATACACATGAACACTACCCAGATATTCCATAATTGGTAACTTCTCATTTGTGGAGTTCACCATATAAGTATATACTATCTCAATACCCATCGCTTTTCAATATTGTCTCAATACCCATCGCTTTTCATAAATAACAAGGCCACCATATAAAAGATTCACCATATACTTATATAACGCCTTAATTAGGAAATTGTTTTTCACAAGATCACTCTCAAAATGTCATGTACATAAGTTGGCGATCCACCAAAGAAAATTTAGAGTCTTGATAATATCTTTTGATTCAAGATTTGATTTGCCCAGCCCCCAAACAAAAAGAAATATCATGTGATAATCCTTCGTGATCTAGAAACACTTCGGACCAATATATATATATGTATGTATGTATGTATATATATATATATAGTTAGTGAATGATCGTAGGTCAAGCAAATCTCTCGTAAATAAGAGAAAGTTGTCAAAGGACTCTGGCATGTATTGAATTGGATAACTTCAACATGTTGATATAGTCATTTCTTGTGGATTTTCAAACATTTCACAAGAAGTCAATTACGTGAAGAAAAATAATATTTGCCTCATGAATACTTCAAGACTCAAAGACTCGACAAGTCGTGCACCTGAACAAGCCTTAAAGCATGGAGGAATTTTTAGACACTGAAAAATTGAATCAAATTCTTAAGTCTTTACATGACGGTCGAGCCAAATTATTGGATTAATATTTAAATTAAAATTATATAATTTAAATGAGGCCCAATTACATTTGGGCCCATATGTTAAGTTGTAATGATGAACCAAGCTCATGCTCTTCAAGCCCAAAGTTTGCTAGGTTTACTTGGAGACTAAAATACCCCCAAACCCTAGTTCATGTCTATATAAAGGGGCATTGATCAAAGAAGAAGGTATATACAAAAAATACACAAACACATAAACACGTAGAGATCTCCTTAGAGTGTTCCTCTTGCTTTACGGGATAATTAATCATCTCTTATTCTTATGGACACTTTCTAGGTGGATGACTAGATTCTTCATCCATATCCAAGTGGCAAGCCGTAAGTTTCCATACCTCCGTGATTGTGACAAAATCTATGCTCCACAATTCATAGTGAAATCCAAATAAGTATCCCCTCCATTAAAGAACAAGGTGAAGAACATGAGGATAAGAATCAGAGAATTACATCTTTCTTTTAAAATTTTATAAAAATTGTAACCCCATGCATATTTTCAAAAAAATACTCTTTTTGTCATTATTTTCTTTTTCTTGAATGTTGTTTTTCAGCAAAGAAACTTAGATGTTTACAACACAAACAACATAAAAATAATATGTGGAGAGAAAACAAAAGAGACGGAGATGGAATGATAGAAACTAAGTTGAGAGTTCGGGGGTACGTTGGTGATTTCAAATTCATGGCTCTTGAAAGTTAGCTATTATTAACTTTGAAAATAAGTAAATTGTGCACTACTTGCCATTGTTAATCAAGAGAATTTGAAGGTTTGCTCCCGTTGTTACTTTTCTATTTCGATATTTTATCAGAATCAAAGTTTTATTTCCAGTTAATGCTTGGATATTCCCGTTATTTTCTAGTTCTTTCTCTCTATTTGTTCTTTAAGTTTATAAGAATCCATGAAGCCATGATTTTTTCTCAGTTATATTTTGAATTAGTGGAATTTCTTTTTTGTGCGCTAGTGAGTTACAGTCTATTTAATTGATCCATGTTTGACATTAAAGGAAATGAATGTAAGAAAAATTTGAGCAAATAAGTTAATTGGCGGACTATTTTATAAATAATTTATTTAAAATTGTGTAATGAAATTTGTTACTAACGGAAAGAGTTTGATTTATTTTGGCGACTAAGAATTAAGGAGAATTTGGGGTCATAGTAAAAGCTAACACAATCAGCCTAGCTTTTGAATATTTTATTCATTGTTTATATAAAATTTGATCATATTTCTAGTTAATTAATTTGTTTCTAATGAAAGTTGCTCAAGGCCACTGTTTAGGTCAAGTAGCATATAGGATAGGCAAATAGTAGAAGCTTTTAACATTAGATGGGTTGCAAATTTATGAATGATAGCAAATTTGGAGCAAAATAATAATAAATTGTGTACCTTAAATTCCTAGCGAAAATTATTGAATTTGCTACTAAAAAGTATTTTCCCAAAGTCTACTTCGCCTCTCTTGGAAACGGAGTGTTGTTTGCCTCAAACTAAATGCCTCCCTTTTGGTGATTTTGTTAATATAAATCACGAATTGTTTTTGATTTTGTGTTTTTGACTCAATCTTCTCTCTTCTTCTTTTATCAGAAAAAGGAAAGAACATATAGGGGATTTTGGTGCGGAAACAGTTATTGTGTAACCATTTTCCCCCTTTTCATTTGAAATAAGATTATGCGTCAATCTCATTTTTCTAACTAAGAAATGGGTCGGGTCGAGTCGGGTCAGATCAGTCCACATGGGTGACCCATGACCCATAATCCAACATCCCCACTTCAAACATGGTGGACAAGACCCGAGCCAGTACGACATCAACAAACTACCAATTCTTATAGCAAATAGTTCGGGGGACCTGTGAGCATCACGATATTTACCTATAAGGTTTTACAAGCTAAATTTAGGATCCAATCACATATGGAAGGAATTCTCTACTAATATGAGGATTCTAATACTCACAATACCCTATACATCATTCACTACTTCAGTAGTTACTTATCCAATCCCTCGTACTCTTAAAAAGGTGAACTCGAGTTCATGATTAAATTTATATACGCAATTACACTTGACACATATATGGTTAGTGTAGACAAGTTACAATATTTATTTTAATCGTCTTTCTTTTCTACTCAAATCTATATGTTCCAATCAACTTCTTTCCTAGACATGCACCGCATTGTTTAATCTCTTCTGCTATTATTAACATGATGAAGTAGCAACACCAATCAAAACTTCAAGAAATAATTAAAGTTCTAAGGGTATTTCAATGAAAAGTTAAAATAACTTTGAAGGTCTGACACAATGAAGAAGTATAGATTCATTCTTCTATTAACCCATTGGTTGCTAAGCAAACGTGGTATTAAACACGTACTATGATGTTCTCACCTTATATTGGTGCATGTGTCTCATTCCTTTAGCCATTCAACGTCGTATAGATCTAGGTCTAGACACCTCTAAATGTCTAACCTGAGTTTCTTTCTTTAATAATCCTCAAATCGATATTCTTAGAGAAACTCACATCTGGCTTTACAAAATAAGTCATTATCTTATGGTGGGACTTATCTCGTTACGTTCCTTGATGTAAGAGGTGATTACTCGTGTGAGAGAGCCAATCTCGTGACTTATTTGACACACTATATCAATAAAACATATTTTCACATGCATATGAGATTAAACATAAATTCAAGATTCTTATATTGATAATAATCACAATCAAGTCATCTTCAATAAAGAAACATAATCATATCCTACGTAATCCTAGATCCATAACATGTTTCTCAAACAAGTCTATAGATATCGCCTTAGAGGGATCAACTATCATTTCTCATGTAGGAATGTATTATAAATTATTTCTCTACTTGCTACTATGTCTCGTACAAAGTTATACTTAATATCAATGTGCTTGGTCTTGTTGTGATATTTAGGATCCTTTGTATATGCGATAGCCGCTTGACTGTCACAATATAAAATCATGGGATCCTTTGAATTCTTTGCGATGTTCAAATGCTCAAAGAATCTCTTCAACCAAATAGCTTCTTGTACTACAGATGCACAAGCCAAAAATTCAGATTCCATAGTTGACAGGGCTGTGCAAGTTTGTTTCTTACTTTTCAATGAGATTGCACCACCATTTATTAAGAAGGCATAACCGGAAGTTGATTTTCTATCATACCGGTCACCAACCTAATCAACATATGTATAACCTCTTATGGATAAATTGAATCCATTATAGCATAGTGAATAATCAGTAGTTCCATTCTGGTATTGAAAAATTCTCTTAACTATTTTCCAATGATCTCTTCCAGGATTGGATTGATACCTACTAACCAGACCTACATCATAAAAAATGTCTGGGCGAGTACACATAATAGCATACATCAAGCTCCTAACTGCAATAGAATATGGTACTCGATACATGTCTACTTTTTCTTTTTCAATCTCTGGACACAATTCAAGGCTTAAAGTTTCACCTCTTGCTATAGAAGTATCAATGGATTTGCAACCATTCATTCGAAAATATTCCAAAATTTTCAATTTGTAAGTTTCTTGAGATAGACTCAAAATTTTCTTAGAATGGTCTCTTTGGATTTTAACACCCAATATATAGTCTGTTTCACCCATATATTTCATGTCAAATGACTTTAAAAGCCATGACTTAACAGTTTTTACATACTCTAAATTATTTATAACTAATAAATATCATCCACGTAAAGTGAAAGAATCACAAACATTTCATTAGACTTTTTCACATAGATGCAATGGTCTTCATTGATCATGGTAAAATCAAATGAAATCACTTCCTTATGAAATATCAGGTACCACTGCCTTGAAGACTACTTTAGGCCATATATTGATCTGTTTAGTTTGCAAACCTTCTTTTCTTGGCCTTTAACAACAAAACCTATAGGTTATTCTATGTATATTTCCTCATTTAATTATCCACTGAAAAATAAAAACTTCACGTTCATTTGGTATAATTCTAAATCTAAACATACAACTATAGCCAAAAGCAAGCGAATTGAAGTAAATTTCTCAACTGGTGAAAAAGTTTCCTCATAATCTATTCAGGTTTCTTGAGTAAAAACTTTTGCCACCAATCGTGTTTTGTGCCTTTCTATTGAACTATCCAATTTGAGTTTAGCTTTGAGAATCCATTTGTTTCTAATAGCTTTACGGCCAGAAGGAAGGTCAACTAGATCCCAGACTTTATTGGTTTTCATAGACTCTAATTCTTCTTTCATCGCTTTTATCCATTCATCTATTTTTCGATAAATCCTCATTCATAGAATTAGGTTCATCCAATTCTGTGGGAGATACCAGGAAAAAATATTGCTCAATCTCATAAGATCGTTTAGGTACACCTTTTATGGTACTCTTACGTAATTAAAGTTCAGATTCCCCAATAGGATTTTGAGATTCACAACTCCCACTTGGACTAAGAATCATTTCTTGATTTATTGAGTTATCAAGCATGCCTGATGACATTATTTAATCATCTGAATTCAAAATTTCATAAAGAGGCTCATTTTCCTTTATTTCACCCCTTTTGGAAAAATTATTTTCTAGGAATGTGACATCTCGTGATTCAATCTTAGTAGTACTTCCATCTTCCAATTCACCAATGAACACATTCCCTTTGGAGTGTTTGAGTATCTTATAAAGATACATTTTTTATATGGATTTATTATTCCAAACTTATCAAAATAATTTTAATGTCTGCAGCATAAACCTAAGGTCGTAGATCATTCAAGTTTGGTTTATTACCATTTCATAGTTCATAAGGAGTAGAAGATACAGATTTAGAAGGCACTTTGTTCAATTTGTAGGCCACAATTAATAATGCATCTCCCAGAAAGAGATTGGTAAATTTACCTGTGTCATCATGGACCTTGTCATATCTAACAATGTTCTATTCCTTTTTCGACGACCCCATTTTGTTGAGGTGTATAAGGAGTAGTTAATTGTCTGATAATGCGCTTTTCAATACATAGTTTTTCAAACTGTTTTAACAAATATTCACGTCCTTTATCGGTTCTTAATGCCTTTATACTTTTGTTTAATTGATTCTCAACTTCATTCATATATCTTTTGAAGCATTCAAGTGCTTCGGATTTATAAGATATCAAGTAGACATAACCAAAGCATGTGTAATCATCCATAAATGTAATAAAATATGAAGCATCAATCTTTTCCCTCACATTATTGGATCACAGATATCAGAATAGATTAATTGTAATGGTAATTCAGCTCTTTTAGCCTTCCCAAATAGTTTATGTGTAATCTTTCTAGCAAGACAATTTTTACAAGTTGGTATTTCAACTTTGGAGAAAGAACCTAGATGTCCTTCCTTTGCCAATCTATTCATTCAATCTTTCCCTATGTGACCATCAACATCATTATTACTAGAATTACATAACATTACACAATGGTCAATATAATAGTCATAAGTTGAAGGATTACAATCTAAAACAATAAAGCTATCATAATGATGTCTAAAACTATAAAAAAACACTCTCAAATAATTCTAACACAGTTATGACTAAAAAACAAATGAAAACCATTATCTAAAAGAACAGACACAAACATCAAGTTTTGTCGAATTTCTGGAGCATATAGGACGTCATGCAATATTAAATACCGGCCTCCACGCAAATCTACTTTGAAAGTGCCAATACCTTTGAATTCAAGTCTTGCATTATTTCCTACATAAATCCACCTTGATCCAGGTGAAACTCAACAGAACTCAACAAACGCTTTTTGATCTTGCTTACATGGTCGGTGGCTCCTGAGTCTATAATCCCACATAGGATAAGATTTAGTTAATAACATAGTACTAGAAACATATGTATCACTTATAGATGCATTTAGAAATCCTACATTTTTCTGTTCAGGACATTTACGAGCAAAATGCCCCAGAATTTGGCAATTGTATCACTTCATCTTGCTCTTGTCTTTCTTCATGAAAAAAACTTTTTCCCTTCTTGGAATTTGGCTTGTTCTTTTTGTCAGAGGGTCCTTCTTCGGTCTTTTTACCCTTCCTGTTATTTTTCCACTTCTTCTTATGCTTGAATCCTGAAGACTTCTTACCACTTGATTCTGTCATAAAGTCATTAGAAGTAGTTTTAGCAGCACCAGGCCGCTCGTCTTCAAGTTCAACATAACGGGAAATATAAGAAAAAGTTTTGATGCTGTCATTATGGGTTAAGTTGACCTTCAAGTGTTTCTAACTATTGGGAAGAGATCGGATTACTGCCTGAACCTGCTGCTTATCTGAGAGAACGTGACCAACACTTTTAAGTCAAGCTATTATATTCGACATCACCCTAAGGTGTTGTTTGATGTTCTGATCATGACTCTTCTTATAAGTATCAAACTTGATAGTCAGCTGTCTGAAACGGGTGCTAGAAGTACCCTCATATGTTCCTCACAAGTATTCCCACATAACATTGGAAGTAGGAAATTCCTCACATTCATGTATGAGATCATCAACTACAGAACTTATAATGATTTCACATGCAATGGCATCAACCTTTTTCCAAGACTTATAAACTCCAAGTTCTCTTCTGTGTTGTACAGTGTTACCCTCTTCTAGTAGACATAAGACATGGTTAATACCTTTAAGAGTATTTTTCTCTTCCAGCACATACCATATTTTACAACTCAAAATATTGTAATTGTCACCATTTAGGTTTTTTTTCCTTTGCTCAAGTCGGCAATTATGCTTTTCGATGTCATGTTTGTTATTAAGGTACAATCATGCAAGTATTTTATCAATTATGCATGTAAATTACACATTTAAGCAAATCATTTGATCAAAAGGTTTCATGTTTAGTGTAAAATCAAATGAACACTTAAGAATCCAACCATCATCTAGGAACTAAACACTTAACCAAAATTAGAAATTAATTTCTTAATGCATATTAGGATGATAGCTTTCAATTAAGTCTTTGTAAACTCAAATAAATGAATGAAATTCATAATAGAAGGAGAGAGAGACAACTTAAATTATATATAATATAAAGTTTAATGAAACTACTTTAAGTTACAAGTCAATTTAAAGATGAAAATCATCCCACAAATATTCTAGATGACTTATATACACCCAAAAAGGCTCCCTAGGCCAAATCTCGTGGTAAACATTAATTAATATCTCACTCTAAGGATCACGAAGAGAATTTTCTAAAATATCTAATGCTTCCAAATCCAATATTTATACATATTTTTCTAGTTATACATGTTTTAATTCAAACAAATTAATAAAACTTGCAACTATAACACTAGGTGACATCTTAAATGACATGAACTCTTTCAGTTTCTTCTATCTTTCCCTTCGTATATCTCTTTCATTCCGTAACAAATTTTGCGTCACCCTGGGAACACATTTTGTATGATCTCATGACCTCAAAAATATGCCCTTCGATGACGTGCTCTTCCACTTTGTTTCTTTGCTCGACATCCTGAACTCCCACTTGAAGTGATTCGAGTTTGTCCCCGTTCAGCCATGTCTAAAATAGGAACCAAGAAACAATAAGAATGGTTATACCATTTAATGCGATAATTTATGTCACAATTTACTGTAGAAGACAAATTCTGTTTTATGAAAAATTTAGGAACTAATTTAGACAACAATTATATCAAGTCTAATTTATACACTCCTTTATTAAATATAATTAAAAAGTATAATTTTTTACACTATACGATTGCCCATATTTCTTTTATCAAAGTAATCATTTTATTATTATTTAAATAATGAAAGAGAATAGTGCAACACATTACACCTTTTTTATATATGTACTACAATTAGTAAATACTTGTACTACACAAACATAAGTACCATACAACAACTAAAAGAGGGAAAAAAAATAAAGAAAGGTATTCTTTTTAACGCAAAGGACTTAAATGAGAACCTCTTTCTTCACCAATCCTTAATATCTAAAAATCAGAGAAGACAGACCGAAAACCTTAGATCGGCTTCTCCCCGAGTTTTCCTTACCAAAGAACCGAATGCCAGCAGTGCGACATGGAAGGCTACCAGAGAAATCCAGTTCTGAATGGCATTCAAATGACGAAAATGCCCTAGCATAACCAGACACTGCCATTGGGTTTTCTAATGATTTTGAAATTTGGAGGGTCTTATAATGTAATTCTCCGTCCTATTGGCCTTGTCATTCTAAAAAAAATGGAGGTTGAAGGATTTGGCTTCCACATAAGTTCTCATTTCTTATCATCTTCTTCAAAATGTGTTAATGGCAGATCTGAGAAATGAAGCCTTTTTTTTGTTTATAAGTACTTAGTTCTTTAACAGAACTTTGTGAAAAGATAAAAATGTCGGATCCTAAACTCAATTTTGGGGTGTTTGACGGGATCTATAATACAATTGGTATTTCACAGGTATGTCCATACATAATTTCAAGAGTTTATCACATTTAAATAATTTCAAGAGTTTATCACATTTAAACTCGAGATGACACGTGTAAAATTAGGGCAATTAAACCTGTCTCTGATACCATTGATAGTAAATTTGGAGCAAAATAATAATAAATTGTGTACCTTAAATTCGCAGCAGAAATCATTGAATTTGCTACTAAAAAGTATTTTCCCAAAGTCTATTTCGTCTCTCTTGGAAATGGAGTGTTTTCACCACAAACTAAAGGCCTCCCTTTTGGTGATTTTGTTGATGTAATTCATGGATTGTTTTTGACCCAATCTTCTATCTTCTTCTCTTGTCAGGAAAAAAAGAACATATAGGAAATTTTGGGGCGGTAACAAGTATTGTGTAACCATTCCCCCCTTTCTTTTGAAATAAGATTATGTGTTAATCTCATTTTTCTTACTAAGAAATGGTTGGGTCGGTCCACATGGGTGACCCATGAACCGTAATCCAACAATTAAGACCCGTTATAATTATAAAAAGATTGGTGGAAAAATCAATCTTGATAAGTAAGAAAACACGAGGCACGATTAGTAAAGGGAAGGGTTTAATCCAATAATATATCGAGTTGATCATATGTGTGGTTATGCTCCTTGATTAATTTCTGTAATTATAAATTTCAATGTGTGGCTTTGCTTCTCTGCCAAAAAATATAAATCACATGGTAAATCAAGTAAATTGTCGAACATGATTTATCCAAGAATAATATAAGTCATACATAAGTCATTAAAGCAAGCGGTCCAAAACCACGGGACTCGAGGAGTGCCTTACACCTTTTCCTAGGTCAACATAATCCCTTATCTGGATTTTTAGTTCAGAAGACCAATAATAAAGAGTCATTTTGTTTTGATCAGGATTTCAACAAGGTAACTTGAAACACCAAAACTCAATTTCAAGTGTCGACTCTATAAATAAAATAATATTTTTCTAAAACATCACTTTAATTGAAAATATATTTTTAACGAACTCTTTAGCGGGAATGGGGTAAAAAGTAGGGGTGTGACAGATGGCGACTCTACTGAGGATAATGAGAATTCAAGCTTTTATATGACTTTTTTTAGCTTTATTTATTTTTGGATATTGTATTTGTTGGCCTAAATGTATTATTTGCCTACTTCATTACTGCTTTGATATTATTTGAATTACAATATAAACTTTCTTCTCTTGCGCATTGATCCGAGTCTTCTAAAAGATACTTTATATTTGAAGAAGAGGTATACGCTTCCAAGTCTTTAGATACTAGAGATGGGACAACACTTCTAGGAAAGATTCTATAATCACACATGTTTTAGGATGGGAAAGACAAACAACGATGCCGAAAAGCACTGCTACTTATAAGTTGTCACTGTCTAAATTGAGTTATCAGCTCATTTTAGATCTATTCTAGACACTTATTCCATTAGGACGTTAAACCTAGTAGAAAAAGACTCAACAATGATTATCCATAATAGGATCTAATTTATCTGCATCGCATACATTTTAACTTAGTAGAGGCTAGACAAAGGTCTCAGTATTTATAAAAAGTACCCTCTTTTATGTCTATCTATTTTCTGTGCTACCAGTTGCATTAACTTCCAGGTTGTTTGAATGTTGTCTAGCTTCAGAGAGAATTTACTAGCATCAGAGAGGGTGAAAATTTCTCTCTAATACCTGTTCTTTTTCAAAATTCAAATGTGGTGTTATGTTTGCTTTCACAACTAAAAGAAAAAAAATTTATATTATCAAGTTTACCCCTCATCTGGATGAACTAAGGACACCTGATTCTTATTTAAGTGAGATATGTAGACAGCCTTCATGGGTTCAGTGATTTAAAAAAAAATGGTTGTCTTTCTTTCTAGTAAAAATAAAGAGAGTTTTGATCCCTATACAAAAAAATAATAATTCATTTTCTAAAATAAAAAATATTTTTTATCATTAATAATAAATTCAACAAAAAATTATTTTTCTTTCTCATTATTCAAAAAAAAAAGTGTACTTCTTCATATATCCAATTTCAAAAACTACACACACCTGATCCTCACCCCGATGATATATGTAAGTAGCTCTATTAGGATTCAGTGACCCCAATTCAAAAATGCAAGATAAAAAGTCTTTCATCCTCATTGAAAAAAGGGTTTTAGTCCTTATTCAAGCAAAATTATCTTTTATTCTCATTCTAAAAAATAAATAATAATGAAAAAGTTTTTCCCTATTAAAAAAAAATATTTCATATTTGTATTTTAAGTTCTCGAACTAGCACACCTAATTCTCATCTCAATGAGATGTGTAGGCAACCCTCCTCGAGTTTGGTGATCCTCATTCAATGAAAAAAAATCCTTATTGGAAAATTAAAAAAAAGTCGTTAGTCTTATTAAGAAAATCCTTATTCAAAAATTTAATATATATATATATATATTTGAATCCTTTTTTTTAAATTAAAAAAAATCATCCTTATTAAAATTTCAAAAAATAAAAAGAAAGAAAAGTTTTTCCTCCTTATTCAAAATTCAAAAAAGAAAAGTTTTTTTCACTTCATTTTAAGCTCTCAGAACTACGTCTGACCTAATTCTTATTTCAACAATATACGTAGATAAATGTTTTTGGGGTTCGATCTCATCTAAAATAATCTTTGACTTGGTAATTGTTAACCACTTACTTAGAAATATGGATTGAAAAAAGAACAAGTGTTAAATTATATGACATGATAGAGGGGATCAATTTTGTTGTGAACTATAATTTTTTTAGTACCTCTAATTGTACTTAGGTTACACTTGTCTACTTTTCTCACTCTAAGTCAAGTTAAAAATAAATATAACCTCAGTATTTCATGTGTATTGTGTGGTGAGATTTAGATTAAAAATTCAATGACATCACTATATTGATCTAGAATTTAGCCTGAATGTTTGTTAAGGCAAAATTTTAAGCAACACTTAACTTCGGAAAGGATTGTAGGATTTCCTTGACTCTATTATGCTTTTGAACCCTACTAAGTAAAATATAATCCCTAGACTTCCTCTTTTGAGCTTAAAGCCTTTTATTGGATACTCATAACTTAGCCTATATCATTTTGAGTGCATAAATGTACAATTCTTTTTTTGGCCCCACCTCCCTGAGTGCACTAGTAAGGATCTAAGTCAGATGATGAAGCAATAGATGGAGTTGCAAATATTCAAACAAAACTATAGAAAACTAACAATTTTTACCCCAAAAAAAGAAATTTAAAAATAAAGAAAAAAAACCTCCAACAAGGAGTTAAAAACTCCAAAAGAAAAACAATTCAAAAATTAACTTTGAAGTAAAGTAAGAAAAACAAGAAGATGAGAGGAAATAGCAAATCAGATGAAAATCAACTGCGAAAATGCAAAATATTGTGAGCAACTACATGCTTAAGAAGGGAATAGTTACTTTATCCCTAATGAATATATAACCCATCTCTAAGCCTATACTATAAGACAATGACAAGTCCTACATGATTCTATTTTGAGTGTTATCACATTAGTAGATACTTACATGATGGGCAAGCTTATGGTATCTCACTGCATGCATTGAATAATTTTCTTAGTGTGAGTGGCTTCTAGAACGTCCTGAAATGTAATACTTATATTGTGAGTTGATTAGGAATTTATTTATAGTAAGGGCACCTAAAACATGAGGATGAGAAGAATTTTAGACTCTTTATTAAGGCATGATGAACAGACCTTATCAAAACTTAAGTATATTTGAGGTACCATTTGAAACTATAGAAATTACTTCTAAGCTGACCTTGCATTTTGTTCGAAAGTAATTAGAGATAATTATTTGCATAATTCTAATTGTTGGTACCAACTGAATCCAAGAAATGAATTGATTTTATTTTATTCATTCTTCGAATCTTTACAAAGCACATACTTTCAAAAAATAATTCCCCAAAAATTATTTTTTTGAACTGTGTTAGACCTGATTCTTGCTATGCAGGATACGTAGTCAGTCCTACAACAGGGTTAGGTCTTGCTTAATAAAAGTTTTTACATCCCTGAAAGACTAATATTGAGACATTTTTGTTTTTCAAAAAAAAAAAAAACCAAAGTTACTCACATTCAAAACTGGAGATTTTTTTTTCTTTTTTTGAAAAAAAAATTATCACTTGCCTTCAAAGGGTACAACATCCTTTGATTGTGCTTTAGGGAACAAAATCCCCTAATCTTCTTTCTTAAATATTCATAGGGTTCAACATCTCCTAGTCTCTATTTTGTGAAAAAAAAATCCTATTTCTTTTCTTCTTTAATTCCTCACAGGGTAGAATATCCTTTGGTTGTCAATTTAGAGAACAAAAAAAATTCTATTTTTCTTCTTTAAATCTTCATGTGATAAAACACTCCTTAGTTGCATTTTAGGTCAGAAAAATTCCTATTCTTCTTTTAAGTCTTCACGAGGTAGAACACCTCTTGGTTGTCATTATAACTTCCTATTTTTCTTATTTAAGTCTTCACAGGGTATAATATTTTCTGGTTGTCATTTTATGGAATAAAACCCTCTATTCTTCTTCTTTAGATCTTCATAGGGTACGCCATCATCTAGTTTTCATCTTAGGGTACAACACCCTCGATTTTTTTAAATCTTCATAAGGTACAACACTCCCTGATTGCATTTTAGATCACAAAAATTTCTATTCTTCTTTAAATCTTCACAGGGTCGACATCCCTTGGTTTTCATTATAGAGAACACAACTTTCTATATTTCTTCTTTGTGTCTTCATAGGGTACGACACTCCTTGGATATCATTTTAGAAAATAAAACTTGCTATTTTCTTATTTAAATCTTCATAAGATACGATATTCCCTAATTGATACCTTAGGAAATAAAATCTCCTATTTTTCTTCTTTATGTCTTTATAAGGTAAGACATTCCCTAGTTTCCATTTTTGAAAAAAAAATCTCCTAGTTTCTTCTTTAAGGATTCATAGGGTACAACATCCCCTAGTTATCATTTTAGAAAATAAAATATCCTAATTTTATTATTTAAACTTCATGTGATACGATATCCTCTAGTCTTTATTTTAAGTACAAAACCCCCTATTTCTTTTTTTCTTTAAGTCCTCATAGGATATCACATCCCCTAGTTGTCATTTTAGGGAACATAATCCTATATTTTCTTCTTTAAGTCTTCATAGGGTATGACATTCCATAGTTGTCATTTTGGGAAACAAAACCCTATTTATTTCTTCTTTTAAGTCCTCACAGGATATGAAATTCCCTGATTGTTATTTTAGAGAACAAACTTTCAATTTTTCTCCTTTAAGTCAATATAGGTAAGAAAAATCCCTAGTTGTCATCTCTTACTATTCTTCTTCAAGTCTTTACAGGGTACAACATTCTCTGATCTCATGTTAGGAAACAATGATCCTAATTCTTGTCATGCATTCACAAGATCCAACATCCTTTGGTTATATTATAGAGAACAAGAATCTTATTTCACTTTCTTACCATCCCTTGCAACTTCTATGATTTTCTTTTTTTTAGTCAAGTAATTAATTTCTTGAGCCGGAGGTTTATCTAAAACAACCTCTCTACTTCTTCAGAGGTAGTGGTATGGACTGCGTATATTTTATCCTTTCCAGACCCCAATAGGTGAGAATTTACTGGGTATGTTATTGTTGTTACTAATAACCCATAAATGATTTAGTGCAAACTGAAGTAGAAAATTTTTCTTGTCTTTAGTTTGCTAGTCTTTAATCATTTGCATGCTGCTCCCGCAAATTACAGATTTGTTGTCTAAGAGTGAAAGACCATCTCTGGTTAGAGTAGTAAAGAATGTATAATGTTAAAGACAGTTCAGAGTCGGCTTTGACACATACAGTGGTCCAACGTCTCTAGAGTCATATTCTTAGCCTCTTATTAAGAAAATAAAAATTCAAGAATATTCTATGAGTTGTCCTTTGGAGGAGCATCAACGACTCATTCAATCTTCAGGTTCAATTCTCAAATTCTAACTTTAAGATTAACTTTTGAGATCAAGGTATCCACCATAAGAAGGTCCAGTGATAACTGAAGATCCAAAAGGAAGATCTGAAGGAAGATAATCAAGACAAGTAGAGTAGACACAATCTTGTATTTATTTTTCTAGTTTTAGTTTCTCCTGATGTAATAACAAGAGCAACGGACTGGAACCTTACTCGAGTCTCTAACTCAATTTTCATTCCTACACCTACTTGAACTACACATGACCTGATTCTCTTATAACATGGGATATGTAGGTTGTCCAAAGCTAAGGCTCGGTCACACCTCTTTTCTAATATTTATGTTTTACTTTTAAATAAATGGTTAGGTCAAAAATTAGTCATTTTACTTCTTTGCTTGAAAACCCTCTATGTTCTCAAGTAAAGAGGGGCACTCTGTAAACACCTAATTTTTTACCATACCTGAGGTTTTACATCATTTTTGAGTTTAAATATTTCTTTGAGGTCTAAACTAGATATTTTAATTTTATCATATTTTTAAATATTTATTTTAAAATATTTGAAAACCCCCAAAATAGAGTCACATTTTAGGATGAATTCTTTTAATTTTTGGTTTCAAATAAAAAAATTCTAAAATATATTTTCTTTTAATTTAGTTTTTAATAAATAATCTAGTGATATTAATTTTTTATCACATTTTTAGGACTAGCTATTTAATTTTGCTATATATTTTATCAGTACAAAATAATATTCTTACCATTTATATGTTTAATCTAACCAAGATTTTTCTTTTTTAAAAATAGAACAAAATCCAAGCCTAAAACTACCCAGTAGAGAAAATTGAAGGAAAGGTGTCTTTTAAGTCTTGAATGAAGGATTGGTGACATTGACCAACAGATAGGGCCAAACATCATTAGGAAACTTGATTAAGTTAATTGTGGACTTGATTAATGTTTTCAAAACTTTCTAATATCTTTTCAAAAATACAAATCAACCCGACCCACACCCCTCTTCAATCCTAATCAACCACTCTCTCTCTCCAGCTTCTCCCAACCAACAGTTCTGTAAAATTTCTCCCTTCAACCTCCGGCGACAAATAGTCGAGCAATTTTTTTTTTGAATTTTAACCGCCAATCGACGTGAATACTTCTCTGGCGACAACAACTATGAGTTCTACGTCCTCCCATTTCCTTTTTCACAGGTAAAAAATTATGAAGAAACAGAGGAACTTGAGCCAACTACTCTTTTGGTACTAAAATGTGGACTGAATAAAACCCTAATTTCTGGTATTTCTGCATTTCTTCTTCTCGTTGTCGTACTGTTGATTCAATTTTTTTAGTAATTTTTGGTCACAGTTGATGTTCTTAGTGTGTATGTGTGTGTGTGTATGATATATTAGTGTTACTGGGTTGATTTGTTTTTTGTTTTGGTAGAAATGGTATTGCAATAGTTGAAACATCTGATGTAATAGATAAAATATATGATGCAACAGATGAAAATCTGATGCAATAGATTAAAAATTTGATGCAACTATGAAAATCTAATGTAACAGGTGAACAATCTAACAGATCATTCATTTGTTGCGACAGACGACTCTTCTATTTGAAAGAAATCTAAACAATATTGATCCAATAGATAACTGATTAGTGATCTATTTTTATTCTTTCCAACGGTTTACTCTTCATTTTAAAATCTGATGCAATAAATTAAAAATGTAATGCAACAGATTAAAAATCTGATGTAATAGATTAAAAATCTGATACAACTACGAAAATCCGATGCAACAGGTGAACAATCTAATAGATCATTCATCTGTTGTGACAGACGACTCTTCTGTTTGGAAGAAATCTAGATAATATTGATCCAACAAATAACTGATTAGTGATCTGTTTTTATTTTTTCCAATGGTTTACTCTTCATTCTACAACAGATTAGGACTATTTTTAATCTTTCCAATATTTACTTATACAGGTCGGCTATCTATTACAACAGATAACATACCTGGAGCAACAGATTAGTGATCTATTTTTATTCTTTCCAATGGTTTACTCATCCGTTACAACAAGTCGGTTATATGTTGTAATAGATAAAATACCCAGTGTAACAGATTAGTGATCTATTTTTATTGTTTCCAATGGATTACTCATCTGTTGCAATGGGTCAGTTATGTGTTGCATCAGATAAAATACCAGGTGCAATAGATAATGTTGTTTTTATGGTTTCCACGTATTACTTATCTATTGCAATAGGTCGGTTATATGTTGCAACAGATAACATACCTAGTGCAACAGATTAGCTATCTGTTGGGACTGTTATATTAATAATCTATGTTATGTTCCTGTTAATTTAAGATAACATGGATCCCAAAATAAAAGAAATCGAATCAAGTCCAAGTAAAGGAACAAGTGCAGTAGCTCGGCTACATCCACCACTCTATGAGCTTTCTTTACAAGCATTATATCAATCAGGAGCAGAAGATAATGAACACGGGGAGGAGGAATCTTTCAAAAGAGATGATCCAAATGCTAATATACCTTCCATCAAAGAGTTGATCAAAACCTTCAGCATTGATCGTTACCCTATGAAAATGCAGTGCGATAGTGCCACAGATTTAATGGGTGATCTCGTGGTTAAGTCAGTCATAGGAAAATCTTTCGACGCCTATTGAAAAATACTTTGAGAACAAAAATTAGATTCTTATTTTAGGAAAAGCTGCTCTGGGAAATATCTTGATTTGCCGGAGGACAATAATACTCATTTTCAGATAAAAATGGTATATGATCTTCTCAAGCGCAGGTTTATGTATGAAAACAAAGATAAGATGGATGAGTTACATATAAATTACAACAGTATGCCTGTTTATTTTGGTTGGGAGGAGTTTGCCATAGTTACCAAACTAAAATGTTATCCTCCTTCTCCTTCTCAAGTTATACCTACTCTGACCCAAAAAAAGTACCCCACATACTCAAAAAAGGAAAAGGCAAGTCGAGTAATCGTGATGACCTGGTGTCCATTGTTGGTCCAACCTTCAAAAATAAAAATCTGATTGAAGCGTTGAAAGGTAAAGGACTTTCAAAGAAGCACAAGCAATCATTGTGTTTGGTTTGGTTTATACATAATGTTCTTTGGGAAAGAGACATTAACAACAACATAAGCCTCTATTTAATAAATCTCTCTGAGGATCTTGAGGCATTTAACAGCTATCCTTGGTGTTATGAAAGCTTTAAAATGACTGTCGAATATTTTTTAACTCCGTTAATGCCAAAAATAGTCAACTTATATGATTTTTCATGGGCCTTCATGGTAAATATTTCTTTTATCATGATATGATTCATCATTTTTTTATTCAATAATGTTTTTGATTTATTTGCGTTATGTTATAGGCTTAGGCATTTGAAGTCATTCCTTATTTGAGACAACAAGTGAACTACCAGGAAGAAGTTTCTTGTCCAAGAATTCTGAGATGGTAGTCGGCCAAAACCGATAAAAATGCAAAATTTCTTGATCTTTTCAATCCCCCCAAGGAAGCAGTAAATCCAATTCTAATCAAATTTTTTATTTTAATGAATAATTAAATAGTTTCATCATCATTCTTAATATATGTATCAATTTATTTTAGATTGTTCATCTGTGGCTTGTTCCGACCAATCGAGAGTTGAAGATGCTATTTTTTCTTACTTTACGGTCTGTGCAAACTTTATCGAATGCTAAGGTCATTGATGGAATAAAAATAAAATTATTTGGAGAAACAACCATCACAAGAAAAATAATTTTGAAGGGTGGGTCTAATGATGCTCCTCTTATAGTTTTTTGAAACAACAAGCCATTATGATTATGATCATAATGGTTGTACAGATTTTTCTCCAGATTTTGCCACATCTAGCGAATGTTCTTCATGCAAATGTCAAGTTTGCAAGGCAAAACACGATGGAGTGATTAATGCTATTAATGCACTAACTGCTTCTGTAAATGAAATGACATCTAAGAGGGGTGTCATTCCATCAAAGAGGATTTCATATTCAGACACTCCACTAGAGATCAAGGCGGCTAAGAGGAGAAGGAAAGACACTTCCAAGGAATCATTAATCATAAAAAAAAGAAGGATTGCAATGCCTCTGTTTTGCACCGATGTTCAGTGTGCAAGGGCCACAGAAGAGCAGCATGAGCTGAAGAAGGTGAATGTACATCATGTGTTCTAAAAAACAAACAAGCACATATATGTTTCAACAAATGATACATTTGCTGAAAATTATCAAACAGATGTATACATCTATTGCAACTGTTGTCTAACCTATTGCATCAGATTCATTATCTATTTCAATAGATGAGTCTTATGTTGCAACAGATAGGTCATCTGTTTGAAATTATCGTACTACTCTGATTTACCTGTTCGAATTTGTCCCAACAGATAATCAATCTGATGCAACATAAGAATTATCTATTTTAACTTACGAAAAATTTATCGTATATCCCTACTTAGCATTGACAATTTTGGCTTTCCACGTGGATGTCACAGCTACTGTCGAAGATCATAATATGACAGTTGATAATCCATCAACTGCTTCCAAAGATGAAGAAAAAGTGGAGCCTGTTAGTTTGGGAAAATGAAAGAATTACCCATTTAAAGGGTTTAATATCTCGGACGAGGCTCCAAAAAAACAAATACAGTTGATCAATAACTATTCAGAATGGATTGTCGATGGGTTGTTAAAGCATTATACCGGCAGGTACATAAATCAATTTTATGGATATTGGTTTATAAAATTCTTGTTGTAAGAACCTGACATTAACACATATAAATCATCATGTAGAAAACAAAATGACGAGCACTACAAAGTGAACGAGTCGTCTTGGTTTTGATATGTTCAACTTTGTTGTTGCACATCCCGAAATGAAAATTGGTTCTATTTGATGTCACAGCCCCAAACTTGCTGGAATGATGAGGTTTAAAGGCCATACATATTACTATTAATTAATACTTTATTTAATTACATTTGAGTATTGATTTTTTTGTCACGTAATCCAAAATTTTTGATAATATGTGCATCACATTGATGTCATTTTTTACTACCTCTGAAAGAAGGCCAAGTTGCAAACACAAGAAAAATACAGATACACAACAGGAAATTATTTGTATAAAGTTTACATCAATAATGCCTAGATAGGTATTGTCAACAGCAGCCGAAAGTTTTCTAAAATGAGGAATGCTTAATCAACATCATCAAAGGTTTTAGCATTCCGGCTGGCTTACCTTGGTATTTGATCGACAAATTGTACATCCCAATCAATTGTGGTGATGAATTCCATTGGGTGTTGGCTATCATCATTCTAAAAGAGAAGTGCATCCGAGTTTATGACTCGATGTTGCGAAGGAGACATTCTGGACTGTCGTCTGAGATACAAAAGCTGGCTAAAATATTGCCTACTTACCTTGATATGAGTGGATTTTTGGGTCAAAAAGTTCGTACTGATTGGTCGACGATTGAAGCATACCGAGATAAAATGGCTAATCCATTTGATGTATAATATGTTGACGAAATTTCTTAACAAACCATTGGTAGCCTGTAGTTTAAGTGTCATGATTTAGTTTCATTTCACAAATTTCACAACGCTTGCATGAACTGCAAGGTATGAATTATCTATTTTTTATAACACAGGGATTGTGGTCCTTTTATTATCGCCTATGACGATTATTTGAGCGATGGATTACAAGTACCAAATGATGGACTTGATGTCGGATTACTTCGCAAAAGATATGCTGCTCTTTTATGGAAATATAGAGAAGCAAAAGCTCAGAAGCTGTACGCAACCGACGTTAAAGATCCACGATGACCAAAGTCGAATTCCATAGCACTGGATGAAGAACAACTTATCCATATTGATTAGATCTTTATAGCTCGAGTACGTCAATGTAATAAGTTATCCTCCTTGGTTGAACTTGTTGATTTATTTGTAGAGTAGATCGTTTGTACTCATAATAATTTTTCTTACATTTCATTTATTTGTTGAGTTATTTTATTTCATGTAATTTTTGAAGGCTTCAATTTATTTTATTCTGTCTATAAATATAATTAATTCTGAGTTTTGAACATGTTAATTGAAATGGAGTACTAGATTCAAATATCGCAACAGATAATATATTTGGTGCAACAGACGACATATCTTATTAGATAGATTTAGACATATGTTGCAACCTGAGATGTAACACGTAGGTCATCTACTGGAAATTATATAATAGGTTTTCCTACTTTTTTTATTTGCTCCAACATATTATCAATCAGTTGCAACAGATTATAAATCTGTTGCGACAGACAGACGGGAACATCTGTATAACGCAACAGATGACCAACCTATTCCAACAGATAATCAATCTGTCATAACAGATATTGTATCTGTTACGACAGATATAAAATTTATTGCATTATAAAAATTCAACTTTGCCAGACATAAAAATTATTGACCCTATATGTATAGTGAATTAGCTTGAAATAAAAATTTGCTATCGTGTTCGTCTCTATCTTTGTACATGTTCTTTTTTATACACGGGCTCCAACCATTTAGTTAGTACACCATATGCTTAGACCCATTACATCTTACCCACAATGGTGTCGTACACACCGGTCATTTGTGTGTCGGTCAGCAAATACTCATGTATACAAGCGAGTATGGCCCACACGCTGCACCGATTGTATTTTTTTGGAGCTGGATGTTCTTATTTCAACCTTCAAAAATCCATGATTCCTTCACCAAGACTTCAACCGGCAAATGATCCATCAGCTTACTCTGCATCAACAACTTAGGCAAAACTTCAAGAGTGGCTGCATGTGGGTTAAAAATATCTTCTCGCTGAACACAGGTAAGTTACTATCATAAACCTTAATCTTTCCCTCGTATAGTAGTATCTCAACAGTGAGAATGGCCTTGCTTGGTCCAGCTCTTGCCGTGTGGATATGGCCTCTTCTCTCTAACATATTTAACCGCTTCTTTATCCTATTGGAACGTAGAAACTAACTGATCAAATCCTAGGCCACTGAAATCAGCTAGATTATGAAGATCAGCATACCTATCTTTGAAATTATTGTAGAAGTTGAGGTTCATATCCTATCAGCAGCATCATAAGCATCTAGGTACGATAATTGCCTACCTCTCATGAGGCAGAGAATTTCATCAACATACTGTGGTATAAGAAAATAATTTTTACAGTAATTGTAAAGAATAAAAACACAGTGGATTCTATCTAATGTAGAGGGTTCTCCTAATCAGTTCACAGATTACCTAGCCAACGAAACTTATACAATAGATATGTATTATGTTGCAACAGAATACTAAGCTGTTGTAACAGATTACATATCTGCTACGTAGATTCTTCTTCATGGAGTAGATTGGAAGGGTAGGTTAGAAAAAGTAAAGTTACTTTGTTCTCATACCACACACACATATTTGTCATATGCGAGAAGTCTTTAGCGGCAAATGAATGCATGGTGTATTCTTTTTGAACCTTCATCTTGATGAATTCTTCCAGTTCCTTCTTCTTCTCCTTGCCAAGCGCCACAAATATGTCCACCTTCTTTGGCGGCCCCAGAACTTCAACAACTATTAGAGCGGGAGGAGTTGCATTTTTTGCTGATTTCAGAATGGAGAGAATTTGTCTAATTTTTATTCTCTTTCTCCTAATCTCCACTATAGGAGTGCATGGCTCCCCCACCTCGTTGGATGGTATGACATCCCTCCTGGATTTTAACTCCTCAGCAGCTTCAGCAATAGCCTCTAGCTGTCGAGGTATTTATTCTCTCTGTCCTTGCACACTTTGTATTTACAATGAGAACATAAGGGTGAGAAAAGGTAAGAGGGACCACTATAAGAGTGGGAGAGACCGGTGTAGGGGTGAGAGGGAGGACCTGTCTAAGGGGTGTTTTCAAAAATATTTATTTTTTGCTGAGCACCAACATCCTCATAATCACGACTGGAAGCAAAAGCAGGATGGCTTCCACCATCACAAACAACTCCACCAGCAACACCCCCAGAAGAAGCACCTGGATCTGTTGCAGTTTGAGTTAGGTCGTGAAGAGCTTCAACATTACACTGACCTTGCCTAACTACTCTTCTTATGGATGTTGCTCCATCCAATTCCTTCTTTATTAACTCCACCGTTGGGTCTTCTTTTGTATCAACAAGACCCAGAGTAAGAAAAGAAGTCATCCCCAGCTCATCAATGGTAGGCACGATCCAAGGATGCACAACCTATAAAAAAATAACAAGAGGAATTTAAATCATATAATAATAATTTATAGTTAGTTGGGTTACATGGGGCTCAGGTTATGTTAACACAACCAACTTATGCAATAGACGATCTAGCTACCGCAATAGATGATCTGTATGTTGAAACAAAATGATAATATGTTGCATCAGAATACCCATCTGTTGCATAATTTACAGTAGATGGGTAATCTGTTGAGT
>NC_061121.1:110790487-110808196 GCF_002878395.1 Capsicum annuum
TCCCAGCTCATCAATGGTAGGCACGATCCAAGGATGCACAACCTATAAAAAAATAACAAGAGGAATTTAAATCATATAATAATAATTTATAGTTAGTTGGGTTACATGGGGCTCAGGTTATGTTAACACAACCAACTTATGCAATAGACGATCTAGCTACCGCAATAGATGATCTGTATGTTGAAACAAAATGATAATATGTTGCATCAGAATACCCATCTGTTGCATAATTTACAGTAGATGGGTAATCTGTTGAGTAGGGTTCATAGAACAGATCAACATATTATTAATATGTTGCGAAATATGGATTGTCTGTTGCAACAGATTACCCATTGCACCAGTTGCAGTTGACGGGTAATCTCTTGCAACAGATAGAACATCTGTTTCAATATCTTTCTTTGAGGAAAATTATTTTAGTTGAAAAAAGATGTATTGCATTATCCGAAGGGTTAAAGAGATCATATTCGTTAATAATTTTTTTTATACTCTCTATTGCAGCCAACCACCTAAGGACCCTTGGATGAGAAACCTTATTCGGGTAATCCGTGAAATGCTTTCGGAGGGGAGGAATGGCTTCACATGCCCAAGCCTAAAAATTGTAAATAGGAAGAAATCAAAAAAAGTCACAAGTATATTCAATATAAATTAATGAATGTGTAAAAATAGTGATCAATTTTACCATGAAAGCCCAAGGAAAACCGTATAATGTGGTTGTCTTTGGCTTTAGCTCTTTCAGTAAATATTTGACAGTCAAGTAGTAGCTGTTGTAGCCCCAGGGATAAACTTTGAATCCCCCAAAATCATCAGCAATCACCAACAAATCACGTTCTATGACTTTCTTAACGTATCTTGCCAATAAAACGGAATGGACAAACCAAACTAAGCATAATTTCTCCCTGTAGTGCTTTGGTATGTCTTTATTCTTGAGATCCTCTATTTAATCCTTCACTTTGTATCTAGGTCCAACAATGCCCAACAACCCATCTTTTTTTACCTTGCATTTGTTGGACCCTTTGTGGGGTGTTTTCTTGATGGCAGATTCTTCTGGATGATCGCATCTCAAGCCCGTCACAATGGCAAACTCTTTCAATCCAAAATAAATCAGCATGACACAGTAGTTGATCTAGACTTCATCCATCTTATTTCCGACCTCCTTCATACCTCCATCATCCTCCGCATACATGATCCTGCACTTGAGAAGGCCATATACAATAATCATTGGGAAATAAAGAGGGTGGGGCCCAGACAGCTCAAGAAAGTCTGCAAAACAGCTCTTCTTAAAAAGCCCATCTATGTTTTCCTTCTTTATAATACTCCTAAATTCATCAAAAGGTTTCCCCAACTGACATTTAAGTACAAGATCACCAAATACTACATTAGGGTTATTTATCAGCATCGCAACTCGAAACTTGTCAATAGTAATGGTTTTGACAGAATCATGCTAGAATTTCAATATTATTACCCGCTCTATTGGTGAGGAGGAGTTACCACTTTCCTCGGCTTAATTTTGCCCTGACTGAGATTGTTCTGGAAGTTCCTCCGAATCTATCTATACTCTAGCCTTTTTCGTTTGGTGATCGGAAGTTGATCCACTTTCTGTTTCTTTTCTTTTGGGAGACATCTTTTAACTACAAACAAAAGAAAAACAAAAAATACATTGCATTTGATGTATGCATAATTTTTTTAAAAAATGTGAGACAAATTTCAATAAATTATTCTTACCACATAACCAAAAAAAATACTCCAACGGACAACCCATCAGTTGGAACAGATAGGGAACTCGAATGTTTGAAGACCTATTTAACATCTCCCCACAGATATTCCACCTGTTGCAATAGATGGAGAAATTTAATAATCTCTGCCATATTACAAGAAAATACTCCAACAGATAACCCATCAGTTAGAACAGATGGGGAATCTATTTGAAAACCTATTTAATATCTCCCAATAGATCTTCCACCCGTTGTAACAAATGGACCACTACCACCACAACCAATGCCACAAAGACCACCACCAATGCCACCAATACCAACACCAAGACCACCGACACCACCGCCAAAAACCACAAATACCAACACCACCAACAACAGCCACCAACAATACGACAAACACCATCCAACAATACGACAACAGTCAACAAAACACTGAGAGAAAAAATAGGGTTTTCCCAGGTGTTTCCTACTTTTTTAGCATCAAAACTCAAAATTGTTAACCCATTCTCGAAGATAATACAACTAAAAGTCTTATTTTTTATCAGTAATTAAAAATCCCTATTTTTTAGAATAAAGAACAAATGTAGATCTCTTCTCAAACTCTGTTACATGCAAAGATAGAGAAAACAATGGATATAAGCCGGAATGAAGTCGGAAAAAAAACTATATGTAGTTGTAAATGGGAAGAAAATCGACCTGTTTTGAAGGGTTGAGAAATATATTGAGTAGTTATTATTTGTATTGTTTGTATTGTTGAGAGGGAGAGGACACCCTGAGATAGAGAAAGAGAGAAGAGCGATAACTTAAGATTTAAAATAAAAAGTTTTTCATGCAAATGGATGATTTGTATGGGTTGATTTGTAATTTTGGAAAAGAATGACAAGTTTTAAAATTGCTAATTTCATCCAAATTGATCTTAATTAACTTTAAAAAATTAAAAGATATAGTTTTTAAAACATTGAGTTGATGAGAACTCATTTCTACTCAGAGTAATCGATCGATGACTTGGGTAGGGATGAACGCAATACCAGTGCCATGCAATTCCAAAGACTCTATTGGATTTGTAGTTGATCCTGAGAGCTCATTCATTCATCTCTAGTTCTACCTAAATCAACTTAGGTACTATCACTATCCTAAAATTGAGTTGATGAGAACTTATTTCAACTCAGAGTGATCGATCGATGACTAGGGTTGGGATGAATGCAATACCAATGCCATGCAATTGCAAAGACTCGATTAGATTTGTAGTTGACCCTGCGAACTCATTCATTCTTCCCTAGTTCCACCTAAATCAACTTAGGTACTATCATTATCCTAACATTGAGTTGATGAGAACTCATTTCAACTCAGAGCGATCGATCGACGACTCGGGTTGGGATGAACATAATACCAATGCCATGTAATTATAAAGACTCGATTGGATTTGTAGTTGACCCTGCGAGCTCACTCATTCATTCCTAGTTCCACCTAAATCTACTTAGGTACTATCACTATCTTAACATTGAGTTGATGAGAAATCATTTCAACTCAGAGTGATCAATCGATGACTCAGGTTGGGATGAACGCAATACCAACACCATGCAATTGCAAAGACTCGATTGGATTTGTAGTTAACCCTGTGAGCTCACTCATTCATCCCTAGTTCTACCTAAATCAACTTAGGTACTATCATTATCCTAACATTGAGTTGATGAGAACTCATTTCAACTCAGAGTGATCAATCTACGACTCGGGTCGGTATGAATGCAATACCAATGCCATGCAATTACAAAGACTAGATTGGATTTGTAGTTGACCCTACGAGCTCATTCATTCATTCCTAGTTCCACCTAAATCAAGTGCTATAAAATCTGTTGCAACAAATAACTAAGCTATTGAAAATTTTCAAACAAGTACATATATGTTGCAACAAATGATATATCTAATTTTATTATCAAATAGATAGTTGCATCTGTTATGACAGATGACTGAGCTGTTGGAAATTTTTTTAAAAATATTTATATCTATTGTAATAGATGACATATCTGATTTTATTAATTATCAAAAGAACATTTTCATCTTTTGTCATAGATAACTCAGCTTTCGAAATTTTTAAATAAATATTTATATCTGTTGTAACAGATGACTGAGCTGTTCGAATTTCTAAAAAAATATTTATATATGTTGCAACAGATGACATATCTGTTTGAAATTTTTTTTATCTCTTTTAATTTTAAAGAAAAAAGCTTCTGTTCTCAGTTGATAATATCAAGTAGTAGTACTTACTACTAAAGGCGGTAAAAAATGTTTTTTGGATATCTCAAAAGTGAGTTCATTGAGCAGTCTTGTCTTGTCTTTTCAATGTCAGTAATCTTAGTCTTCCTTGTGCCCCTCAAATTATTAATGAAATTAATGAATACTAATTAATGAATATTGAAAACCACTATGTCTACGTACACAATACATTTATAGAATTTATCTCATCTCTTCCTTCAGCTGCAGTTTATTTTATTCAACTCTCATCTTTTTCTCTCTCTTCTTTAGGGTCACAATCTTTTTTCTCTCTTTTCTCTTCTCTTCTCATAAAGATCTTTTTGAATCTAAACCCATCCATATCTTTCCTCGACTTAAATTTCTATTTTGATCCCCTTTTTGATATTAATGTATGGTTTATTATTTCTCTTTCATTCTTGTCTTCTTTTTTACATGTTGTTCATATCTATTTTTTATTTAATTACTATTTACCCATATCATATCTATTAAAAAAATTAAGGAACTTGTAAGTGTTGAATAAACAATCCGAGAATTTTTATTACAATATGAGAAAAAAGTCATCTGTTGAGAGAAGTTTAAAAGCCTTGTTGGCAGTATCATTTTTTTGTATGTATTTTTTTTGTTTCGTTATTGTTGATGCAGTTATTAATGTTATTGGTAGGGTTGGTGTTGTTGGAAATTATAGAGTTGTTAATGGTTCTGGCACAAAGGATGTTGCTTCTTTGTTGTTGATGATGTTGTTGGAACAAATATTTCTTTTTTGTTGATGTTTATGCTGTTGTTGATGTTGCAATAGATGGAGAAACTATTTGAACAAATAAAACCACCTGAAAGGCTGGTTTGATGTATTCCATCAAACTCTACATCTATTGTAATAGACTCCATATTTGTTGTAACAAACTCCACATCTATTGCAACAGACTCTACATCTGTTGCAACAGACTCCATATCTGTTGCAATAGACTCCATATCTGATGCAACAGATGGACAATGTTCTTTTTGTGACATCAATTTGTTTTCTCTTCTTTGTAGATATAAGGAACTGAAAGTTGATCAACTTTTGACGGACTATGTCAAGGCTGCAGTAAAGATGGAATCGAAGAAATAAGATTTTTGTAGATGGAACCACTTCATATATGGGAGGTGTGTATTACTGATAATGCCATCGTGGAAACACACATAGAGTGCACTGATTTTATGAATGGTGTTTTTTCTGATTAGTCATAAATCATTCAAACAAGATGTCTGTAATTTTACAGTTAAGTTTGGTAGGTCAGAACTGATAAGGCTGAGGGACCATGAATATGGTTCTAATAGCCTGTTAAGATTTAATGTCGGTTGTTGCTCATGTTTATTTGTCAAGCATTGTGAAAGGATCTAATTTTTGTGTCATTGTAAAGAGATTCAATAGCGATTGGACTAATTTTTAGGGTGCATTGGACCCTTACAGGGCCTTCGAAGCTTAGTGCTGCATCTAATAAGAATGGAAAACGAATATATTTATTGCCCTGGCCAAAATTTATATGGCTAGGTTGCTCGCTCGAGTTGATGATTTTATGCCAGAATGTGCAATAGGAGAATGTTTTCAAAAGAAAATGGGTGGTTAATGAAAGACTATATCATTTGAGAGCTAATTGAAGAAGACACATAGGGTAGAAAGTAACTTCTAACGAATCTAGCCGGTGGTATTATCTTAACAGATGTGAGATCTGAATCAAGTGCTAATATGAAAGTGTATCCGATAATGTAATTTCATCTATTGTGTCTCTGAAAGAAAAACAATACAGATGGACACTTTGCTAGGGCGCTGTGTGGTCGGGATTATCACCTAGATAGAAAATAGGAGAAGACCGACAAAGAAGCCTTATGGGCATCGAGTGTAGAAATAATGTACAGCAAGTCTAGAAAACTTATGCCAATAGCAACTGCAGTTAAAATAAGGAATCTAAGCGAAAGCGGCAAATTTCTAAACTTTAAATTTCATCCCATGCCTTCTTGTTTGTGTTTCCAATCAGGTCCACTATCGTTGACCTGATCGAAACCATAAATGAGATTGAAAGGAAAATAGAGTATCATTGTTTTCTTAGCAATATGGTTATAATTGATTGTGTTTTCTTGCCTTGACATACTTTCAACATTCCTTGGAGAAGATCAGATGCTTGTTGTAGTATGTGAATCCCAATAATTTTCAAGCTTGTCTCTAGCTTGTTGATTCTGTATTCAAGTTGGTCGTTGCCCTCTTCGAAGTTGGTAAAGAGTTCCTCGTCTCTTATGAGCTCGATCAAGAACACTACCTTCAAAGTTGTGGCATTCTAGAAGCCCTTCAGAACACTTTCTTCAGAAGCCTTAAAGGATACATGGAGGGTCTCTGTGTTTGTTTTAGGTCAAAATGTGTTGATGCACTTGAAGATGTGGTCCTAAAAGTTGAACAACACACTTTTATCTAGCGTTGCTCCATGCATCTTGCTCAACCAATTTGATAAATTAGTAAGCATGGAGTTACGTAGCGTGTGATCTAAACCGGCTCTACCAAGCCTATCAAACGTTACGTAACTCTAAGCTCATTACTCTATCAAAAAAATATGACCGAGTTAATGCATAAATCGAACGAGCTCAATCTCTCAGCCTTTCTGCTGATTGTTTTTCTCCAATATAGATGACAAGATATCTGTTATGCAAAAGTCTACATCATTGCCAGACATATTCCTAGGCAATCATGTTTGGTGATAGTGTAGACTTTTTCTTAGCAGATATCTTGTCATCTATATTGGAGAAGAGTGATCAGTAGAAAGGCTGACAGATTGGGCTTTTTTTCTATGTGCACTAACTCGGGCATAGTGTTTTGATAGGGTAATAAGTTTGGAGTTACGTAACATTTGATAGGCTTGGTAGAGCTGGTTTAAATCATATTCTACGTAACTCCATGCTTACTAATTTATCAAATTGGTTGATCAAGATGCATGGAGCAACGCTAGCTAAAAGTGTGTTGTTCAATTGTTGGGACCACATCTTCAACATGAATCAACACATTTTGACCTAAAACAAACACAGCGACCCTTCAGGTATCCCTTAAAGCTTCTGAAGAGAAAGTGTTCTGGAGGCTTTAAGAATGCCACAACTTTGAAGGTAGTGTTCCTGATCGAGCTCACAAGAGACGAGGAACTCCTTACCAACTTCGAAGACGGTAATGACCATCTTGAATACAGAATCAACAAGCTGGAGGCAAGGTTAAAAATTATCGAGATTCACATACTACAACAAGCATTTGATCTTCTCCAAGGAATGTTGAAAGCATGTCAAGGCATGAAAACACAATCAATTATATCCATATTGCTAAGGAAGAAATGATACTCTATTTTCCTTTCAATCTCGTTTGTGGTTTCGATCAGGTCAACAATAGTGGACCTGATCGAAAACACAAATAAGAAGATGGGATGAAATTTAAAATTCAGAAATTGGCGTCTTTGCTTAGTTTCCTAATTTTCACTGCAGTTGTTGTTGGCGTAAGTTTTCTAGACTTGTTGAACATCATTTCTACCCTCGATGCCCGTGAGGCTGATTTGTTGGCCTTCTCCTATTTTCTACCTAGGTGATAATCCCTACCATGTAGCTCCCTAGAAAAGTGTCCATCTGCATTGTTTTTCTTTCAGAGACACAACAGACGAAATTACATTATCGGATACACTTTCATATTTGCACTTGATTCAGATTTCACATCTGTTAAGATAATTCCATCGGCCAGATTTGTTAGAAGTTACTTTCTACCCTGTGTCTCTTCTTCAATTAGCTCTCAGATGATATAGTCTTCCATCAACAACCCATTTTCCCTCAAAAGCATTCTCCTACCACACCTTTTGGCATAGAATCATCAACCCGAATGAGCAACCCAACCATATAAATTTTGGCCAGGGCAATAACTATATTGGTTTTCCATTCTTATTTGATGCAGTGCGAGGATTTGAGAGCCCTCTAAGGGTCCAATGCACACTTAAAATTAAGTCCAATCGCTACTGGTTCTCTACAGTGACAACAGATATTGATCCCTTCTCAAAACTTGACATGCATAAACACGAGCACCAACCGTCAGTAATTCGTAACAGGGTATCTTCACTATCTTCATGAGGTCCTCAGCCTTATGAATTTCGGACCCATCAAACTTAACGGTACAATGCAAGATCTTGTTTGAATGATCATGCCTAGTCGGTTAAAAACTGCATTCACAAAAACATTGTACTTTGTGTGTGTTGTCCTGGTAACCTTATAAGTAATACATACTTAACTCCCACACATATGATAGTGGATCCATCTGCACTCACCTTATTATTCCTAGCCCATCTATGGCTTAAATTAAATAAACAGATGACTATCTTGTTGCAACAGATGACATATCTATTTATATTGTCAATCAATTGGAGACATCTGTTACGACAGTGATCAATTTCTTGCAGATATCAAACAGATATATAAATCTGTTGCAAAAAGATTGCCAATATGTTGTAAGTTATCTAACAAAAAGAATATATTTTGTAACAGATTACCCATCTGTTACATTTATTTTAAAGCAATTTTCTTTTCTTTTCGAGATACAATAATTTATAAATAGGTCCCTCCTTACAAATATGGATGATCCAGATTCCTACAAGAATATTAATATCGATTCCTTGTGTGAACTTCAAAGGCAGTTTGATTGATGAACTCCAGAGAGATATTTGGCTGACTTCGGAGCAAGACTGCCGGATGAATGAAAAATGTCTAATTGACAATAATAATAATAGTAGTAATAATAATTAGGTAATATTTTTTTATTTTAGTGATTATTTTCCTCCTTTTGTATATCAAATCTACCTAAGGGATTCAAAAATCTATGAACATTTATTTCATTTTGTTGTCGACTTAGAATTTTTAATTCTTATTTAGTATTTAATAACAATCATTCTATTTATTCCTTGTTCTCAACATGTCGACGGTTGGTGGTAAGGATTGAGCAGCAATTTGTGTCAACAGTTAGAGGTTAATCTGCTATGAAAGATCGATCATATGTTGCACCTGGCGGTTATTAATAAACAAAGGCTATTATTGTTATTGAGAGGGTGAAAAGAGAGACATGACTCGGAGTTCCAATTATTCAATATGAAAAATGTTTCATAAATAAATAATAAGGAAATAAACAATAAACACAATTTATAACCACAATTTTAATACCTGATCGTGACTTTTCACCATTTTTATTTTTTAAATTATTTATTATATAATAAAATGATTATTATTTTATTAAGGAATTCGAAAAGGTATTATTTTTTATTTATAAAATAAAAAAGTAAGCAAATTTGGATTAATGATATGATGATATAGTTATTTAAAAAAAAAGAGTAGATTATATGTTGCAACAATTAAATTATCCAATGCAACAGGTTCACTATAGTTGCAACAGACGATATATCTGTTGTCACAGATGATTTATCTGATGCAACCTATATCGAGTAACAACTCAATAAATGAAGTTCTTGGAAAGAACTAATTAATGATAATTTAAAAAGTCATGACTTATCACAATATTTCTTAATTTAATTAATTCATTACTTTTCACATTAATAAAAAAATGTAATTAATAAATGGAGGTGAACAGTTAGATTATATGTTGCAACAGATATATTATCTGATGCAACATATTTTATATTTGTTGCAACAGATAATATATTTGTTGTCACAGATGTGTTATCTGATGCAATAGATATAGAATCTGTTGCCACAACTCAATAAAAATGGTTCTTCGAAAGACTAATTAATAATAATAATCTGAAAAGTCATGACTTATATCACAATATTTATTTTCTTAATTTAATCAAAAATTTAATTAATGTATGGAGGTGAATAGTCGTGCCTTTTTGCCTCTCATTCAAATTCAATCCTCTATAAATAGGTCCTTCCTTACTCAATCGTTCATTCAAATACACACTCGATTTATTTATTGCATCTCATCTTTCATATTACACTCTAGAAGATAAGATTATGGCTGACACAGTGTGGGATGTTACTTTTCTGCAAGACGCCATGAATGAACTTCGAAATCAAGTTCGTGATCTGCAATGGGAATTGGGAGAAGTTAGATCAAGAATGCTCTGCGAGATACGCAAGCTGAGGACCGCCTTGTTGCTACTTCCGGTGAAGATTGGCCGACTGGCAATGATAATGCTGATAATAATAATAATAATTAGACTATTATTTTTCTTTTAGTCTATTACATGTATTTTTATTTCTTCAATAAATAAATTATGTTTGATCATTGACGTTTTAATCCATATTTAATTTTCATTCTGCCTATTATCTTCTCAACAAATATTTCGACGATTCGACATAAAAAGGAATAATTTAGAATCCAGTAGCAATAGTAAGATTTATCTGTTGGGTTTGTGGCAGGGGTTGATTTGTGTTGTTTCAAATAGATTAATCATTCATTGCAACAAATAATTAGTCTGATGCAACATATAAACATTCTGATGCAACAGATAATTAGTCTGGTGCAACAGATAAACATCCTGATACAACAGATAATACGTCTGATGCAACAGATAATACGATAATGGAACAGATAAATAGTCTGATGCAACAGATTACTCATCTAATGGACCAGGTGATTGGTCTGTTTAAATTGTGGGCACTTGTGCTGGATTCATAATCGGGGTTCTATCCATTGTTGGAAAAACAGAAGTGTACCCAGATGACAAATACGAATAAAAATCATAATTTTACTTACAAAAATAACCTATGAAGTAATGACAAAGTGGAAAGCGATGTAGTAAACAAATTTTGACCTAAGAAATTGGTCAGATCGCAGCAGTAGCGATGTACCAACAACAACAACAACAACAACAAAAACAAATGGTCGACAAGAAGAACATGAAGTAGAAGATGATGAATAAAGCAGCAGAAACAGAAATAATTAACAACAAAAATTGCTAGGAGACAGAAAACAATAATGATGAGAAGAGAGAGAAAGATGTCTTTTTTCCCTTCGTTTTCCGTTATTTTAGGTATACATTGGGATCAAAGTGTAAATTTAAAAACTTGTAGGTTATTTTAAAACTTTCTCAACTTTTTTAATACATAATAAAGTAATTGTCACCTCCAACTAATAATTAGGACTTGTGTCACCTACACCTCATTTTAAAACTCTTTTGTCACCTGTGACCTAAGCCCCCATTCACTCACCCTAATCACTAATCTTTTTTTCCTCCAACACACATCCACGTTCCACCCAACTCCCTCAACTGCAACACCTACACATATACTTATAAAAACACCATAAGAACATACAACACAGACAAAAATACATTTACCACACACGAACAAATACAAAAACAAGAAAAATACATAAGACACAAACAACATAAAAAATAATATGTCTAGAGAAAACAAAAGAGACAGAGAAGGAATGATAGAAACCAAGTTGAGAGTTCGGGATTACGTTGGTGATTTCAAATACATGGCTCTTGAAAGTTAGGTATTATTAACTTTGAAAAACAGTAAATTGTACATTGCTTTCCGTTGTTAGTCAAAAGTTAATTGGCGTGATATATTATAAACAAGTAATGTACTTATTCGCGCTTCATGCGAAATTTTATAGTTTTGAGTAATTGATTACGTTAGATGACAATTATTTCAATAAGCAATGTATAAAAAGAAAAAAATATATTTTAAGTCACGGTCTTGTAAGTTTTAGTGATTATAAATTACTTGAGTTTTTTTATGTATAAACAACTCGATCCGTAATATAAATAAATAAAAATATATTTGAACACATTACAGTAAGAAAAATACTTGAATTATATTTCTAACATAGTTATGCATGCAATGCAAAAGTTAGTAAAATATTCTTCCTTTTGTTTGATTTTCTTTGGTATTGATTTTTTATATTAAAGTTTATCTAATATGTATTTGCATTGCATACAGTTCATTAATATTAGAGATATTATATCTTGACCAACTTCATTTTTATACGGTATTTATTGAGAAATCATCTCAAGAAAAAAGAAAATAGATTTGTGATAGTAAAAATTATAATTGAGGTTATACTTTGCAAAAGAATTGAAATCCATAGTGCAAAATGAAATGTATATATTTAAAATAAGTCATGATGTAGTACTTATCTACCCTATTCTATAGATATTATTATAGAAAAATAAAATATTGAATTTTCAGGAATACATAAAAGGTCAAGTTGTAGAAAAGATACTAAGAATTGGATCAGTAATTGTCTCTAACAGATATAGAGCAGTGGAAGAGCTTAACAAGATTAATACAATTATTGTTACATATTAATTATTATTATTATAGTCATTACTAAAAATAATACATAATAACAACTCTTCAAAAGATAACTCTTCCTTTAATAAAAAAAAATTAAGAGTAAACGTTTTTGCTTTAAATAATCATAAGTAAGATGCATATTTATCGCATATACACATTTATTATAGTAGAACTATAACATGACTCTTTCTAATCCTTATCACATCTCATTTACAATGTAAGAAAGAAAAATAATTTATATATTCGATCATACTACATAGATATGTTATTAAGAAAATTAAATGAGAAAATTTATTTATTTTTAATAAGAATTAAGAGAAGTTAAAAAAATAGTTTTTTTTTTTATCTTTAACATGATTTATTTAATGAAATTAACAGAGTTAGAGTGAATTTTGAACTTTTCTAACATGACACATAAATGTTTTTGTTTTTTTTTTAAAAGATAGAATAAGAATAATTGTGTTTTCTTAAACAAAGAGAGGTGATGCATTATCTTTTTTTATTTATATATATATATATATATATATATATATATATATATATATATATATATATTATACATCATCTATAGCACCTTTTCATTCTGAAAATTAAATAACCATAAAGAAAAATAAAGGAGGTAAATTATCTGAGTAAAAATAAATTTATAAGGAGATAACTGATTGATTAAACATGCTTGATAAGTTGTGCAATCAATCATGTGAAAAATATTTTCGTATGATTACATTACTACCGCACATTGTCATATGTTATTCATTCACACTAAAAAATATCAATATTATGTGCTTAGTTAAAATAACAAATACAACATATGTGATGTATCCCACAAAGTGAGGTTTGGGGTATGCTCAATTAAAATGTAGCATAAAAATTATAAAAAACTAAAATAATGATTCGTTCATTTATTCTTTGACTAATTTCTAATATAGTAATGTTATATATTTTTAGGGGCATTAATAATCAATTACTATGAGAAATATACCATTGATAATATATCTTTCAACCGTGACAAAACATTAGAAAATTACTATTAGCAAAAACTCATGTGTTATAACATTAAGATAATTGTAAAAGAGTATATATTTAGTTAACATAGTTAAATTAATTAGAAACTTACAAGAAAATATACACAAAAATGGAACACATGAACTACTAATAATAAGTAGAAGATCAAAGTTAATTGAGTAAAATTTGCTAATTGAGCTTTCTAATATGTTGGTTAGGAGATTTTTATAATTTAATATTTGCTAAATAAAAGCGAATTATATATGTGATCAAACATCTTTGTTCAAGAAGAAATAAAATAAAGAAGAAGAAAATAATATTAACTGAAATCAAAATAATACACTAATAAATCTTCAAAATATTTGTAAATCATTTAAACTTCTATGCTACATCAGCTACTATGACCATTTTCTTAACAAATCTTCCAAGACAATTGAACTTTCTTTTTCATCTTGATGAACTCGTACAAAACTAATGTGAACATTTCTTTAATGAACCTTTAAAAAATATTGAAAACATCATCTTTCTTATGTCATCTCTTTTGATTATTAACACATGACTGATGAAAAAGATGGAGAGAATCAAGAAAGGAGAAAAATAACTAAATAACCACACAAAAATTAAGACAATGAAAATTTACACTCAACAACTCCATAGATGATTGTTATTTATAGATTGGGTAATCCAATAGAATTAGGTAAAAGGAAGTTGGAGAGACATATTATTTAAGTAGAGAATACAAATAGATAGAAGTTTTTTTGTAACTCATTAGATTTAATTAGAATAGTAAATATGATTGATATTTTTTTATTTAATAATAAATTAATTAATGAAAATAATGAAGAAAAAAGCCCCCAAAAAAGAAAAAAAAACTTGGATTAGTAAATATTTAGACTTACAACAAAAAAATATGAATAAGTGGAATAGTAATTTATGATTAGTACATATATGTATATATATGCATGTATTATTGATTTTTGAGCTTTAACAAATAATTTTTTATTTTTTCTTGCATATTTAACATGATTAAGAGAGTTTTAAGGAGTGATTTTTAATATTTTTATTTACATAACACATAAATGAGAAAAGTTTAACTACATTGATGATGAAAGTTATTTAATATGACTCTTTTTAATGTTGTGTATAATGTTAAGGATTTATAATCTTTTAAAAGCATTTGTAGGGGGGTGTGTGCGGATTTAATAGGTATAATAGATTTAGTAGGTTTGTAGTGAATCTATTTTTATTTGTGCGTGGATATTTTGTTTCAATATCTTTTAATAATTTACTTTTTTCGTAAGATATATTCATTAATTATTTTATCCTGTAGTAATTGCAGAGTTACAAATTCTTGTATTATAATTTATCCTATCTGTGCTATAATGTATATCTAATTCTAGATTTTCAATGTTATTTATTATCTTGTGTTGTTCTTCTCGTAGTGAGTTTTTTAAATTATATAAACTATCACATGTACTTTTATCTAAATTTTCTAAGGTTTTTTCTATCCATATTAATTTTTCTTTTAGGTCTTCTATTATTTTTCTAATTCGGTTTCTGTAATTAATTTCATTATTTAGATTTTCTTGATTTTCTCTGGTTTGTCTAATATATTCTAACATTTTTTAATCTGAATAATATCCTTCTGGGTAAATTTCTTCGTATAACTGTTCTAGACAATTTGTAGTTTCAATTTCATAGTTTACTACTTCTTCTAATATTTTTTTCTTAATATCTATAATTTCTATGTTTTTAAGTATATATAATATTAAAACTTTAAGATAATCTAAATGATCTATTTTTAAAATTAGTTTTATTATAATATTTTGTAGTTGTTTGTTTTAGCCTTAGTAGTTTTTGCATATTTTTATTAAGAAATTTTATATCTTTATTTTTCATGTATTTATTTGTATTTATTTTTATCTGTTTTTCTAGTAACTGCATACTTTTTTTTTTATCTTTTTCTAAAAATTTTATGTAACTTATCATCGTAAATACTTGTAAGAGTAATTAGGTAGATATGGTATATAACTTACTCTGGTCATGTAATATTCACCAAAAGCTTTTTCTAATATGATTTTTCTTATATCTGCTACTTTTATATTTCTAAGTGCATACAAAATAAGTATTTTGAATTTATCTACCATTACATCAGATATATTATCATTCATTTTCATAAAATTGCTTTTTTCAAAATATTCCCTTCAACCATGTACATAAAATATAGTCATCTTAGCTTACTATATACTAGATTATTCTTAAATAACATGTTCTTCCGTCACTATTAACATGGTAGTTTGGTTACTTTTTCCCTTAAACAGCGCCTCTACTCTGGTTACTCCCCACCACGGCTTCTTGCTTCATTGGTTTCACCTTTAGGATGGCATAGTCCTTAGGGATTTTTCTCCGTTTCCTCTTTGTTAATAAACTTCTTAACATATTATTCTTCGAATAATTCTACTATAAAGTAACTAATATGAATTTATTTTATCATATCATGATTGTTGGGAATTATGAAATTAGCTATTCATAATCATAAATAGATATACCTGTTCGGGTAGCTTTGATATTTCTGAGTTTTGTTGTTCCATAGCTTTTTCCATTGAAATATGTTTATCTAATTAACTGAGTATTTTTTTTTTTGTGGATTGAAGAGAGTAAAGTGCTTCAACGCATGAAGGCTTGCTTTTTGCAATGCCTTCTGCCTCTGTATTTATAGAAAGAAAGGCAATCAATCAAAACAACTTTACACGTTTTCTAAAAACTAAAAACTTAAAGCTAAAAAGTCAACATAAATGGCCTATGGCCTATCCTACTTTCACCTACCTAAAGAAAAAGTCCTAAATGTGTAAGAAAAGTTTAAAAGTTACATAAATGCTTGTCGTAAGAAAATTTATACAATAGGTCCAAATATCTTCCGTTGATTTTTTGTCGTATCTGCTCCATTATTGCTCTGCATCTGCTCCATTATTGCTCTGTATCTGCTCTATTATTGCTCTGCATCTGCTCCATTATTGCTCTGTATCTTCTCTATTATTGCTTTTTTATTTTATCTTTCCAGCTGGCATTTTGTCTTTTTTATTCTAGATGTACCTCTGGAATAATATTATCTTCTCCATTGCACCTCGAACATTGGTGGTCTGGATATTTATGTCCAATTATTTTACAGTATCTTGTTAACAGTCCGTCTGAAATAAATCCTTTTTTTATCGCTCTTACGGTAGATTGTTTTTCTGGGTTAAGTAGCGTCATTATCCATTGTCTTACGTCTTCCATATCTGCTTGTCGTAGCTCTTTTGAATTTGAATATATCATTTGATGATCTCTTGAATAGTAGCTCCATATTGGGTTTCCGTTCATGAAATTATTTGCTAGTTCTTGAATGATCGTAGCTAGTCCAATAAGTCTTTTATTTGCATAAAAATCTGGTATCTCGATCCTAGGTATCTCCGGTTGTTGCGAAATATCTTCCGGTATAATCATATCTCTTGTTAGTCCTATCTTTACAACTTGTATAACTGGTTTTATTTCGTCATATAATATCTCTGCTGGTGCAGTATAACACTTTATATAAAATAAATTTCCTTTTGTTATTCTTTTATAGGTAGTGAATATCTTGTATAATTCCTCCATAGCTGTTAGCTCTTCTCCGTTGTGGGTATATATGGTATTTAGTAGTCCATAGTCAAAACAGGTTTTAACTAGGCTTGGGTTAGTTTTGGGTAGTGCGATCAATTTATTGTATCCTTGTAGTTTTTGGGTTATATAATTGGTATTTGGTTCTTTGATGTCTGTAGCTCTGGGGTTATGGTTTAGAAAGGTTTGTACTCTGTATATATTTTCTATGTATTTTTGGGCGGTGTAGTTGTATACTTTTTTGTCTTGGTTTAGGCTATCTCGGTATGTGTTAACTTGTGGGGGTATGAATAAATGGTCTTTTTGTGTTTTTTGGGTAAATGGTTTTTCAAATATTTTGTTCATATTTGCATTCTGGTATCTTGGTCTATTAACTCCTTTGCTTGTACCTACAGAAGTAGATTGATAAATGTTATGGGTTTTATGGAGTGTCCCAACGTCTCCTTCTAGCTCTGGATTTTTAATGTCTTCCGATCGACATAACTCTGCACACTGCTGAGTTAGCTGATTTGTAGTTATAGACTTCAGTTTATCTTCATTAGTCTTTAGCTTTTCTATCTCATTACCCATACTGTCCACTTTCATTGAAAGCGTAGTTAGGGTGTTAAGTATTTTTTCTAGAGTATCTTCCTCTACTATTTCAGTCTGTGTAGCTTTGTCTTGATATGTAATCTGCAATAACATTTTTGTTAGTACTGATCACTTCAATTGTAAATGTGAAATTTAATATATTTAAAACTAGTCTTCGAATCTCTTTTGTTGTAACTGAATTTTGTATTTTCTTTGTTAGCCACCA
>NC_061121.1:110811196-110814730 GCF_002878395.1 Capsicum annuum
TTGATGATTCTGGCTTTTCATTAGCTATTCTTTTCGTTGTACTAATTCTATCATTTACTATTTCTAAATTTTCTTCTGTATCTATGTCTCTATAGGTATAATCATTATAATCTATTGTTTTTACTATTTGTTCGAATGGGCTTTCTATTTGTATTTTGTTAATCTTATTTTTTCCTGTTATTTTATGTTTTGTTGTTAATACATATAGATTTTTACATCTTGCTGTAAATATTTTACTTCCTGGGGTTAATTCTATTCCTGATATTTTCCAATATAATACTAATGATTTATCTATATTCCTATCTGTTACTGCTACTGAATAATTTGCACTTATTATAAATTTAAATTTTTGGTATATTAGATTTCCTTTTACGGCAGTTATTATGCTTTTTTCTATAGGTTTTATAATTCTATCGTCTGCTAAATATAATTCTATTGGTGTATCAATTCCTTCTCTAAAACATGCTTTTATTAATATCTCTGTACCTCCAAGGTGTACATATTTTATTGGATCTCCCTTACTTTTTATATCATTTATTTCTTTATTAATTATTCTTTTTGTTACCAGTGGTATACTAGCTTTTCCTTTTGCATATCTGCAGTCTATTACATGTTCTTTTTGACATACTACATAATATTCATCCTTTTTCCTAGTAAAAATATTTTTTATTGTTGGTATTTTAAATATTTTCTCTACACTTAAATCTAATTCTTTTCCTTTTATTTCATCAAATATATTACTGTCAAATATTATCTTTTGTTCCGTTCCTTCATCATTTAAATATTCTTCCTTTGTTATTATTTTTATATCTTCTTCAGTCATTTGATTCATCTATTTCGCTATCTATTTCATTATCTGTTTCGTTTTCTGAAATTTCATATATACTATCTTCACTTTCTAATTCATAATCTATATAATCTATCTGGATATATTCGGTATTATCTATTTTTATTTCTGATATTTGTTTATTTTTTGGATTTTTGGGTAATTTACAATCTCTAGCTAAATGTCCTAATTTTCCACAATTATAACAAGTACATTCTTTTATAGATTTCTTCTTTCTATATGGTCTTTTATGTTTATAATTTTTTACATAATATCTTTTTCTTGGTTTCTTATATTTATATTTTGATTTTTTATATTTCTTGTATTTTTTATGTCTTTTTCTTTTCTTATAATATCTTTCTTCGCATCCAAATTGGGGTGCTATTTTATTTTTGCAACAGGCTAAATTTCTTATTAATGTTTTTTCCATTTTTAATTCTTCTCTATATTTTTCACATAAGTTTCTATACCATTGTTGTAAATATTTTATTCTTGCTCCTAACGTATCTACTATTTTTGCTTCTTCCCAACTTTTTATTATTTTCGAACTAAATGGCTCGGGTAATTTATTAAAATATAACTTTCTTATTTCTTTACTTTCTTCTATACTATATGCTCCTTTGTAATAATATTCTTTAAATGCGCAAGTATATTCATCTATATAACACATATTACATATTGCTAATTTTAACATTAAATTTCTATTTGTATCTTTTTCTTCATTTTGTTCTTCTTCGATTGTTGTCGTACTACCAAATTCATCTTTTATAGCTGTTTCATATTTTTTTAATAATTCTATAGGTGTTAGTTTAGTTGTTGTCGATGATGTTCCTTCTATAGGTTTATTAGTTCTTAATACTTTTTTGCTATTTTCGGTTAGATTTGCAAACCATAGTTTTACTGATCCTATTAATGTTTTTTCTATATATTCCGGTGCATCTGTTATATTTATATTATTATCTAATAATTGTTTTGTCATATATCCTATCCATAATTGTATTGTTTTTTCTGTATCTATTACACAGTCTAGATCTAAAAAGTTATAATTTTTATTCACTATTTGTTTTGGTATCCATTTATCATATTCATTATATTTTTTAAACTTATTCTTATAATATATAGGTTTCCTTATTTCTGTTGTTTTAGGTATTATATTTTCATTTTCTTTTTTATCAAGAGTATTTATTTCTGTTTGGGTATTTTCTAAGTTTTCTTCATTAATTTTTTGTTCTTCATTGATTCTTAAATTTTTTGTATTTGTTAATATTTCTGTGTATGTTTCACTATTTTCGGACTCATAATTATCTGTCTCTTCAATATCTATATTATTTATTTCTAATTCTTCGTTTTTTATTTCTAATTTTTCCTTAAATTGATTTATCTCATTTAGTAATTTCTGTTCTCTATCTTTTTCCTCTTTTTCTTTTTGTCTTTGTTCATACAGTTCTTTTAACATTTGTAATTCTTTTTCTAATTCAGCAATTCTACTATTTTTGGTTTCTTCTATTTTTCGTATTTCTTCCGTAGTTTGTTGTTTTATTTTTTCTATTTCTTTTTTCCTATCTAACTCTTCATTTTCTTTTTCTATTCTTACCATTGCTGTTAATTTATCTTCTAATTTTAATTCTTCTTTTTCTAGCATTAGATATAAATGTTCACCTATTTTCTTATATCTTCGTCCTAGATTAGAAAATACTATTTTTATTTTTGATCCTTCGTAATTTTCATATATTTTTTCATCTATTATAAATTCTTCTTTATTCATTTTATTGTGAATAGGTCATGTTGATATACATATTCTAAACTATCTATTTGTGATTCTAATTTTGATATTTCATCTTTTTGTGTATCTATTGAATTTTTACTAACTCCGGCAAATATATTATAATGTAGTCTTTCTATTCTTATTTTTAATTCTTTACGTTTTTCAGAGATAATTTGTTTTAATTCTTTATATCGTTGTATTTTATTCATTTTAAATTATATTTATAATATCTCGGTGGATATCTAAATCTAATTTTATCATAATTAGGTGGTATATATTTCATTCTTCTAGATTTTAAATGTGTTATTAATTTTGATTCAATACTAGATATTAATGTAATTAAGTAGGCTAGTTTTTGTGGATTTTCTTTTGTTTTATTTAGACTTATATATTCTAGATAATTACTAATTAAAGATTCTTTAATTTTTCTAAAAGCTTCTCTATTTTTAAATGGTCTCCGCATAATTAATTTAATATTTTTGTAGGTAAATTTTCTAAATCTAATTTTAATTCTAATTCTAATATATATATCTCTTCCGTACTGTTTAACTTGCTGTGCTTTGATACCATTTGTAGGGGTGTGTGTGCGGATTTAATAGGTATTAACAAGATACTGTAAAATAATTGGACATAAATATCCAGACCACCAATGTTCGAGGTGCAATGAAGAAGATAATATTATTCCAGAGGTACATCTAGAATAAAAAAGACAAAATGCCAGCTGGAAAGATAAAATAAAAAAGCAATAATAGAGCAGATACAGAGCAATAATGGAGCAGATGCAGAGCAATAATAGAGCAGATACAGAGCAATAATGGAGCAGATGCAGAGCAATAATGGAGCAGATAAGAAAATGACCAAAAAAATCACAAATAAAATAAATGACAATAGAGGCTTCTAAGACATATATATATATATATATATATATATATATATATATATA